>NC_136797.1:45282623-45340123 GCF_951216825.1 Electrona antarctica | reverse complement strand
GTAAATCATGACTTAAATAGCTTGTTCATGGTCTAGTACATGTGTATAAGGCATATTCATAAAGCAGTGTTGGCAGTGGTGGATTTTGAGGCCACAACTCCATAAAGACATAAACTACATGTATTTGCCATCAATCGGGCCACATCATGAAATCGGCACGATAGCAGACTGATGTTGTGGTTTGTAAGTGCTGAAAACTAGAATACACGATTTGCCAATTGAGATAGCAGAGGATGGTTTCGATCCATCGACCTCTGGGTTATGGGCCCAGCACGCTTCCGCTGCGCCACTCTGCTCTGAGTTGTTATGTGAGTTGGAAATTGGACCTACAATCTCTATAGATTAGGTATGTATGCAGTGCAAATAGTTAGCCAAATGTACAGTCAAGTAAAACCTCAGCGTAGACATCCATTACGAGCAAATTGATGTTACAGTGAATTCATCTCCAGAGATTAGTGACTTTCTTTCTTGCCCCCACCCCCCCTATTGGCCAAAATGTCTGGGAAGTCAGACTAGTTCCTTTCTGACTAGCTCTTGGGCATCTGCAGAAGACACAGACATGTGAAACCAAGGTTTGCACATTTGTGGCAGTGGTGGGATTTGAACCCACGCCTCCAGAGAGACTGGAGCCTTAATCCAGCGCCTTAGACCACTCGGCCACACTACCTGCTAGTACTGTGTTTAGCTGATGCCTACTCTTTGCTCTTAACTCAAAGCAGGCAAAGCAGACAAGGCCACAAGTGAAGAAGATGTCAGGAAAAGTGATTGGTGGTCCCAGAGTTAAACTCTGAAGGCATCAGAAGGAATGGTAGGTCGTCTACAGCCTTGGCAGAGGAGGGATTATGTCCACAGGCACAGAATATTTCTCCAGTGGCAACTCGGCAGTGGAGTGAGCTAGTGTTGAAGTTTCGGTACTGGAATTTGGCACCTAAAACCTCAACTGGCAGCGGTGGGATTCGAACCCACGCCTCCAGGGGAGACTGCGACCTGAACGCAGCGCCTTAGACCGCTCGGCCACGCTACCACAATCTGTGATATAGTACTTAATAGTTAATAGCTTGTTGATGACTTTCAATACAAGCCATGTTTCCAACTCGTCCTACTTTTCTATCGTTTGTGAAGTGAATCGTAAATCATGACTTAAATAGCTTGTTCATGGTCTAGTACATGTGTATAAGGCATATTCATAAAGCAGTGTTGGCAGTGGTGGATTTTGAGGCCACAACTCCATAAAGACATAAACTACATGTATTTGCCATCAATCGGGCCACATCATGAAATCGGCACGATAGCAGACTGATGTTGTGGTTTGTAAGTGCTGAAAACTAGAATACACGATTTGCCAATTGAGATAGCAGAGGATGGTTTCGATCCATCGACCTCTGGGTTATGGGCCCAGCACGCTTCCGCTGCGCCACTCTGCTCTGAGTTGTTATGTGAGATGGAAATTGGACCTACAATCTCTATAGATTAGGTATGTATGCAGTGCAAATAGTTAGCCAAATGTACAGTCAAGTAAAACCTCAGCGTAGACATCCATTACGAGCAAATTGACGTTACAGTGAATTCATCTCCAGAGATTAGTGACTTTCTTTCTTGCCCCCACCCCCCCTATTGGCCAAAATGTCTGGGAAGTCAGACTAGTTCCTTTCTGACTAGCTCTTGGGCATCTGCAGAAGACACGGACATGTGAAACCAAGGTTTGCACATTTGTGGCAGTGGTGGGATTTGAACCCACGCCTCCAGAGAGACTGGAGCCTTAATCCAGCGCCTTAGACCACTCGGCCACACTACCTGCTAGTACTGTGTTTAGCTGATGCCTACTCTTTGCTCTTAACTCAAAGCAGGCAAAGCAGACAAGGCCACAAGTGAAGAAGATGTCAGGAAAAGTGATTGGTGGTCCCAGAGTTAAACTCTGAAGGAATCAGAAGGAATGGTAGGTCGTCTACAGCCTTGGCAGAGGACGGATTATGTCCACAGGCACAGAATATTTCTCCAGTGGCAACTCGGCAGTGGAGTGAGCTAGTGTTGAAGTTTCGGTACTGGAAATTGGCACCTAAAACTTCAACTGGCAGCGGTGGGATGCGAACCCACGCCTCCAGGGGAGACTGCGACCTGAACGCAGCGCCTTAGACCGCTCGGCCACGCTACCACAATCTGTGATAAAGTACTTAATAGTTAATAGCTTGTTGATGACTTTCAATACAAGCCATGTTTCCAACTCGTCCTACTTTTCTATCGTTTGTGAAGTGAATCGTAAATCATGACTTAAATAGCTTGTTCATGGTCTAGTACATGTGTATAAGGCATATTCATAAAGCAGTGTTGGCAGTGGTGGCTTTTGAGGCCACAACTCCATAAAGACATAAACTACATGTATTTGCCATCAATCGGGCCACATCATGAAATCGGCACGATAGCAGACTGATGTTGTGGTTTGTAAGTGCTGAAAACTAGAATACACGATTTGCCAATAGAGATAGCAGAGGATGGTTTCGATCCATCGACCTCTGGGTTATGGGCCCAGCACGCTTCCGCTGCGCCACTCTGCTCTGAGTTGTTATGTGAGATGGAAATTGGACCTACAATCTCTATAGATTAGGTATGTATGCAGTGCAAATAGTTAGCCAAATGTACAGTCAAGTAAAACCTCAGCGTAGACATCCATTACGAGCAAATTGATGTTACAGTGAATTCATCTCCAGAGATTAGTGACTTTCTTTCTTGCCCCCACCCCCCCTATTGGCCAAAATGTCTGGGAAGTAGTTCCTTTCTGACTAGCTCTTGGGCATCTGCAGAAGACACGGACATGTGAAACCAAGGTTTGCACATTTGTGGCAGTGGTGGGCTTTGAACCCACGCCTCCAGAGAGACTGGAGCCTTAATCCAGCACCTTAGACCACTTGGCCACACTACCTGCTAGTACTGTGTTTAGCTGATGCCTACTCTTTGCTCTTAACTCAAAGCAGGCAAAGCAGACAAGGCCACAAGTGAAGAAGATGTCAGGAAAAGTGATTGGTGGTCCCAGAGTTAAACTCTGAAGGAATCAGAAGGAATGGTAGGTCGTCTACAGCCTTGGCAGAGGACGGATTATGTCCACAGGCACAGAATATTTCTCCAGTGGCAACTCGGCAGTGGAGTGAGCTAGTGTTGAAGTTTCGGTACTGGAAATTGGCACCTAAAACTTCAACTGGCAGCGGTGGGATTCGAACCCACGCCTCCAGGGGAGACTGCGACCTGAACGCAGCGCCTTAGACCGCTCGGCCACGCTACCACAATCTGTGATAAAGTACTTAATAGTTAATAGCTTGTTGATGACTTTCAATACAAGCCATGTTTCCAACTCGTCCTACTTTTCTATCGTTTGTGAAGTGAATCGTAAATCATGACTTAAATAGCTTGTTCATGGTCTAGTACATGTGTATAAGGCATATTGATAAAGCAGTGTTGGCAGTGGTGGCTTTTGAGGCCACAACTCCATAAAGACATAAACTACATGTATTTGCCATCAATCGGGCCACATCATTAAATCGGCACGATAGCAGACTGATGTTGTGGTTTGTAAGTGCTGAAAACTAGAATACACGATTTGCCAATAGAGATAGCAGAGGATGGTTTCGATCCATCGACCTCTGGGTTATGGGCCCAGCACGCTTCCGCTGCGCCACTCTGCTCTGAGTTATTATGTGAGATGGAAATTGGACCTACAATCTCTATAGATTAGGTATGTATGCAGTGCAAATAGTTAGCCAAATGTACAGTCAAGTAAAACCTCAGCGTAGACATCCATTACGAGCAAATTGATGTTACAGTGAATTCATCTCCAGAGATTAGTGACTTTCTTTCTTGCCCCCACCCCCCCTATTGGCCAAAATGTCTGGGAAGTCAGACTAGTTCCTTTCTGACTAGCTCTTGGGCATCTGCAGAAGACACAGACATGTGAAACAAAGGTTTGCACATTTGTGGCAGTGGTGGGATTTGAACCCACGCCTCCAGAGAGACAGGAGCCTTAATCCAGCGCCTTAGACCACTCGGCCACACTACCTGCTAGTACTGTGTTTAGCTGATGCCTACTCTTTGCTCTTAACTCAAAGCAGGCAAAGCAGACAAGGCCACAAGTGAAGAAGATGTCAGGAAAAGTGATTGGTGGTCCCAGAGTTAAACTCTGAAGGCATCAGAAGGAATGGTAGGTCGTCTACAGCCTTGGCAGAGGATGGATTATGTCCACAGGCACAGAATATTTCTCCAGTGGCAACTCGGCAGTGGAGTGAGCTAGTGTTGAAGTTTCGGTACTGGAATTTGGCACCTAAAACCTCAACTGGCAGCGGTGGGTTTCAAACCCACGCCTCCAGGGGAGACTGCGACCTGAACGCAGCGCCTTAGACCGCTCGGCCACGCTACCACAATCTGTGATATAGTACTTAATAGTTAATAGCTTGTTGATGACTTTCAATACAAGCCATGTTTCCAACTCGTCCTACTTTTCTATCGTTTGTGAAGTGAATCGTAAATCATGACTTAAATAGCTTGTTCATGGTCTAGTACATGTGTATAAGGCATATTCATAAAGCAGTGTTGGCAGTGGTGGATTTTGAGGCCACAACTCCATAAAGACATAAACTACATGTATTTGCCATCAATCGGGCCACATCATGAAATCGGCACGATAGCAGACTGATGTTGTGGTTTGTAAGTGCTGAAAACTAGAATACACGATTTGCCAATTGAGATAGCAGAGGATGGTTTCGATCCATCGACCTCTGGGTTATGGGCCCAGCACGCTTCCGCTGCGCCACTCTGCTCTGAGTTGTTATGTGAGATGGAAATTGGACCTACAATCTCTATAGATTAGGTATGTATGCAGTGCAAATAGTTAGCCAAATGTACAGTCAAGTAAAACCTCAGCGTAGACATCCATTACGAGCAAATTGATGTTACAGTGAATTCATCTCCAGAGATTAGTGACTTTCTTTCTTGCCCCCACCCCCCCTATTGGCCAAAATGTCTGGGAAGTCAGACTAGTTCCTTTCTGACTAGCTCTTGGGCATCTGCAGAAGACACAGACATGTGAAACCAAGGTTTGCACATTTGTGGCAGTGGTGGGATTTGAACCCACGCCTCCAGAGAGACTGGAGCCTTAATCCAGCACCTTAGACCACTCGGCCACACTACGTGCTAGTACTGTGTTTAGCTGATGCCTACTCTTTGCTCTTAACTCAAAGCAGGCAAAGCAGACAAGGCCACAAGTGAAGAAGATGTCAGGAAAAGTGATTGGTGGTCCCAGAGTTAAACTCTGAAGGCATCAGAAGGAATGGTAGGTCGTCTACAGCCTTGGCAGAGGAGGGATTATGTCCACAGGCACAGAATATTTCTCCAGTGGCAACTCGGCAGTGGAGTGAGCTAGTGTTGAAGTTTCGGTACTGGAATTTGGCACCTAAAACCTCAACTGGCAGCGGTGGGATTCGAACGCACGCCTCCAGGGGAGACTGCGACCTGAACGCAGCGCCTTAGACCGCTCGGCCACGCTACCACAATCTGTGATATAGTATTTAATAGTTAATAGCTTGTTGATGACTTTCAATACAAGCCATGTTTCCAACTCGTCCTACTTTTCTATCGTTTGTGAAGTGAATCGTAAATCATGACTTAAATAGCTTGTTCATGGTCTAGTACATGTGTATAAGGCATATTCATAAAGCAGTGTTGGCAGTGGTGGATTTTGAGGCCACAACTCCATAAAGACATAAACTACATGTATTTGCCATCAATCGGGCCACATCATGAAATCGGCACGATAGCAGACTGATGTTGTGGTTTGTAAGTGCTGAAAACTAGAATACACGATTTGCCAATTGAGATAGCAGAGGATGGTTTCGATCCATCGACCTCTGGGTTATGGGCCCAGCACGCTTCCGCTGCGCCACTCTGCTCTGAGTTGTTATGTGAGATGGAAATTGGACCTACAATCTCTATAGATTAGGTATGTATGCAGTGCAAATAGTTAGCCAAATGTACAGTCAAGTAAAACCTCAGCGTAGACATCCATTACGAGCAAATTGATGTTACAGTGAATTCATCTCCAGAGATTAGTGACTTTCTTTCTTGCCCCCACCCCCCCTATTGGCCAAAATGTCTGGGAAGTCAGACTAGTTCCTTTCTGACTAGCTCTTGGGCATCTGCAGAAGACACAGACATGTGAAACAAAGGTTTGCACATTTGTGGCAGTGGTGGGATTTGAACCCACGCCTCCAGAGAGACTGGAGCCTTAATCCAGCGCCTTAGACCACTCGGCCACACTACCTGCTGTACTGTGTTTAGCTGATGCCTACTCTTTGCTCTTAACTCAAAGCAGGCAAAGCAGACAAGGCCACAAGTGAAGAAGATGTCAGGAAAAGTGATTGGTGGTCCCAGAGTTAAACTCTGAAGGCATCAGAAGGAATGGTAGGTCGTCTACAGCCTTGGCAGAGGATGGATTATGTCCACAGGCACAGAATATTTCTCCAGTGGCAACTCGGCAGTGGAGTGAGCTAGTGTTGAAGTTTCGGTACTGGAATTTGGCACCTAAAACCTCAACTGGCAGCGGTGGGATTCAAACCCACGCCTCCAATGGAGACTGCGACCTGAACGCAGCGCCTTAGACCGCTCGGCCACGCTACCACAATCTGTGATATAGTACTTAATAGTTAATAGCTTGTTGATGACTTTCAATACAAGCCATGTTTCCAACTCGTCCTACTTTTCTATCGTTTGTGAAGTGAATCGTAAATCATGACTTAAATAGCTTGTTCATGGTCTAGTACATGTGTATAAGGCATATTCATAAAGCAGTGTTGGCAGTGGTGGATTTTGAGGCCACAACTCCATAAAGACATAAACTACATGTATTTGCCATCAATCGGGCCACATCATGAAATCGGCACGATAGCAGACTGATGTTGTGGTTTGTAAGTGCTGAAAACTAGAATACACGATTTGCCAATTGAGATAGCAGAGGATGGTTTCGATCCATCGACCTCTGGGTTATGGGCCCAGCACGCTTCCGCTGCGCCACTCTGCTCTGAGTTGTTATGTGAGATGGAAATTGGACCTACAATCTCTATAGATTAGGTATGTATGCAGTGCAAATAGTTAGCCAAATGTACAGAATGTATAGTCAAGTAAAACCTCAGCATAGACATCCATTACGAGCAAATTGATGTTACAGTGAATTCATCTCCAGAGATTAGTGACTTTCTTTCTTGCCCCCACCCCCCATATTGGCCAAATTGTCTGGGAAGTCAGACTAGTTCCTTTCTGACTAGCTCTTGGGCATCTGCAGAAGACACAGACATGTGAAAGCAAGGTTTGCACATTTGTGGCAGTGGTGGGATTTGAACCCACGCCTCCAGAGAGACTGGAGCCTTTATCCAGCACCTTAGACCACTCGGCCACACTACCTGCTAGTACTGTGTTTAGCTGATGCCTACTCTTTGCTCTTAACTCAAAGCAGGCAAAGCAGACAAGGCCACAAGTGAAGAAGATGTCAGGAAAAGTGATTGGTGGTCCCAGAGTTAAACTCTGAAGGCATCAGAAGGAATGGTAGGTCGTCTACAACCTTGGCAGAGGATGGATTATGTCCACAGGCACAGAATATTTCTCCAGTGGCAACTCGGCAGTGGAGTGAGCTAGTGTTGAAGTTTCGGTACTGGAAATTGGCACCTAAAACCTCAACTGGCAGCGGTGGGATTCGAACCCACGCCTCCAGGGGAGACTGCGACCTGAACGCAGCGCCTTAGACCGCTCGGCCACGCTACCACAATCTGTGATAAAGTACTTAATAGTTAATAGCTTGTTGATGACTTTCAATACAAGCCATGTTTCCAACTCGTCCTACTTTTCTATCGTTTGTGAAGTGAATCGTAAATCATGACTTAAATAGCTTGTTCATGGTCTAGTACATGTGTATAAGGCATATTCATAAAGCAGTGTTGGCAGTGGTGGCTTTTGAGGCCACAACTCCATAAAGACATAAACTACATGTATTTGCCATCAATCGGGCCACATCATGAAATCGGCACGATAGCAGACTGATGTTGTGGTTTGTAAGTGCTGAAAACTAGAATACACGATTTGCCAATAGAGATAGCAGAGGATGGTTTCGATCCATCAACCTCTGGGTTATGGGCCCAGCACGCTTCCGCTGCGCCACTCTGCTCTGAGTTGTTATGTGAGATGGAAATTGGACCTACAATCTCTATAGATTAGGTATGTATGCAGTGCAAATAGGTAGCCAAATGTACAGTCAAGTAAAACCTCAGCGTAGACATCCATTACGAGCAAATTGATGTTACAGTGAATTCATCTCCAGAGATTAGTGACTTTCTTTCTTGCCCCCACCCCCCCTATTGGCCAAAATGTCTGGGAAGTCAGACTAGTTCCTTTCTGACTAGCTCTTGGGCATCTGCAGAAGACACGGACATGTGAAACCAAGGTTTGCACATTTGTGGCAGTGGTGGGATTTGAACCCACGCCTCCAGAGAGACTGGAGCCTTAATCCAGCACCTTAGACCACTCGGCCACACTACCTGCTAGTACTGTGTTTAGCTGATGCCTACTCTTTGCTCTTAACTCAAAGCAGGCAAAGCAGACAAGGCCACAAGTGAAGAAGATGTCAGGAAAAGTGATTGGTGGTCCCAGAGTTAAACTCTGAAGGAATCAGAAGGAATGGTAGGTCGTCTACAGCCTTGGCAGAGGACGGATTATGTCCACAGGCACAGAATATTTCTCCAGTGGCAACTCGGCAGTGGAGTGAGCTAGTGTTGAAGTTTCGGTACTGGAAATTGGCACCTAAAACTTCAACTGGCAGCGGTGGGATTCGAACCCACGCCTCCAGGGGAGACTGTGACCTGAACGCAGCGCCTTAGACCGCTCGGCCACGCTACCACAATCTGTGATAAAGTACTTAATAGTTAATAGCTTGTTGATGACTTTCAATACAAGCCATGTTTCCAACTCGTCCTACTTTTCTATCGTTTGTGAAGTGAATCGTAAATCATGACTTAAATAGCTTGTTCATGGTCTAGTACATGTGTATAAGGCATATTCATAAAGCAGTGTTGGCAGTGGTGGCTTTTGAGGCCACAACTCCATAAAGACATAAACTACATGTATTTGCCATCAATCGGGCCACATCATGAAATCGGCACGATAGCAGACTGATGTTGTGGTTTGTAAGTGCTGAAAACTAGAATACACGATTTGCCAATAGAGATAGCAGAGGATGGTTTCGATCCATCGACCTCTGGGTTATGGGCCCAGCACGCTTCCGCTGCGCCACTCTGCTCTGAGTTGTTATGTGAGATGGAAATTGGACCTACAATCTCTATAGATTAGGTATGTATGCAGTGCAAATAGTTAGCCAAATGTACAGTCAAGTAAAACCTCAGCGTAGACATCCATTACGAGCAAATTGATGTTACAGTGAATTCATCTCCAGAGATTAGTGACTTTCTTTCTTGCCCCCACCCCCCCTATTGGCCAAAATGTCTGGGAAGTCAGACTAGTTCCTTTCTGACTAGCTCTTGGGCATCTGCAGAAGACACAGACATGTGAAACCAAGGTTTGCACATTTGTGGCAGTGGTGGGATTTGAACCCACGCCTCCAGAGAGACTGGAGCCTTAATCCAGCGCCTTAGACCACTCGGCCACACTACCTGCTAGTACTGTGTTTAGCTGATGCCTACTCTTTGCTCTTAACTCAAAGCAGGCAAAGCAGACAAGGCCACAAGTGAAGAAGATGTCAGGAAAAGTGATTGGTGGTCCCAGAGTTAAACTCTGAAGGCATCAGAAGGAATGGTAGGTCGTCTACAGCCTTGGCAGAGGATGGATTATGTCCACAGGCACAGAATATTTCTCCAGTGGCAACTCGGCAGTGGAGTGAGCTAGTGTTGAAGTTTCGGTACTGGAATTTGGCACCTAAAACCTCAACTGGCAGCGGTAGGATTCAAACCCACGCCTCCAGGGGAGACTGCGACCTGAACGCAGCGCCTTAGACCGCTCGGCTACGCTACCACAATCTGTGATATAGTACTTAATAGTTAATAGCTTGTTGATGACTTTCAATACAAGCCATGTTTCCAACTCGTCCTACTTTTCTATCGTTTGTGAAGTGAATCGTAAATCATGACTTAAATAGCTTGTTCATGGTCTAGTACATGTGTATAAGGCATATTCATAAAGCAGTGTTGGCAGTGGTGGATTTTGAGGCCACAACTCCATAAAGACATAAACTACATGTATTTGCCATCAATCGGGCCACATCATGAAATCGGCACGATAGCAGACTGATGTTGTGGTTTGTAAGTGCTGAAAACTAGAATACACGATTTGCCAATTGAGATAGCAGAGGATGGTTTCGATCCATCGACCTCTGGGTTATGGGCCCAGCACGCTTCCGCTGCGCCACTCTGCTCTGAGTTGTTATGTGAGATGGAAATTGGACCTACAATCTCTATAGATTAGGTATGTATGCAGTGCAAATAGTTAGCCAAATGTACAGTCAAGTAAAACCTCAGCGTAGACATCCATTACGAGCAAATTGATGTTACAGTGAATTCATCTCCAGAGATTAGTGACTTTCTTTCTTGCCCCCACCCCCCCTATTGGCCAAAATGTCTGGGAAGTCAGACTAGTTCCTTTCTGACTAGCTCTTGGGCATCTGCAGAAGACACAGACATGTGAAACCAAGGTTTGCACATTTGTGGCAGTGGTGGGATTTGAACCCACGCCTCCAGAGAGACTGGAGCCTTAATCCAGCGCCTTAGACCACTCGGCCACACTACCTGCTAGTACTGTGTTTAGCTGATGCCTACTCTTTGCTCTTAACTCAAAGCAGGCAAAGCAGACAAGGCCACAAGTGAAGAAGATGTCAGGAAAAGTGATTGGTGGTCCCAGAGTTAAACTCTGAAGGCATCAGAAGGAATGGTAGGTCGTCTACAGCCTTGGCAGAGGAGGGATTATGTCCACAGGCACAGAATATTTCTCCAGTGGCAACTCGGCAGTGGAGTGAGCTAGTGTTGAAGTTTCGGTACTGGAATTTGGCACCTAAAACCTCAACTGGCAGCGGTGGGATTCAAACCCACGCCTCCAGGGGAGACTGCGACCTGAACGCAGCGCCTTAGACCGCTCGGCCACGCTACCACAATCTGTGATATAGTACTTAATAGTTAATAGCTTGTTGATGACTTTCAATACAAGCCATGTTTCCAACTCGTCCTACTTTTCTATCGTTTGTGAAGTGAATCGTAAATCATGACTTAAATAGCTTGTTCATGGTCTAGTACATGTGTATAAGGCATATTCATAAAGCAGTGTTGGCAGTGGTGGATTTTGAGGCCACAACTCCATAAAGACATAAACTACATGTATTTGCCATCAATCGGGCCACATCATGAAATCGGCACGATAGCAGACTGATGTTGTGGTTTGTAAGTGCTGAAAACTAGAATACACGATTTGCCAATTGAGATAGCAGAGGATGGTTTCGATCCATCGACCTCTGGGTTATGGGCCCAGCACGCTTCCGCTGCGCCACTCTGCTCTGAGTTGTTATGTGAGATGGAAATTGGACCTACAATCTCTATAGATTAGGTATGTATGCAGTGCAAATAGTTAGCCAAATGTACAGTCAAGTAAAACCTCAGCGTAGACATCCATTACGAGCAAATTGATGTTACAGTGAATTCATCTCCAGAGATTAGTGACTTTCTTTCTTGCCCCCACCCCCCCTATTGGCCAAAATGTCTGGGAAGTCAGACTAGTTCCTTTCTGACTAGCTCTTGGGCATCTGCAGAAGACACGGACATGTGAAACCAAGGTTTGCACATTTGTGGCAGTGGTGGGATTTGAACCCACGCCTCCAGAGAGACTGGAGCCTTAATCCAGCGCCTTAGACCACTCGGCCACACTACCTGCTAGTACTGTGTTTAGCTGATGCCTACTCTTTGCTCTTAACTCAAAGCAGGCAAAGCAGACAAGGCCACAAGTGAAGAAGATGTCAGGAAAAGTGATTGGTGGTCCCAGAGTTAAACTCTGAAGGAATCAGAAGGAATGGTAGGTCGTCTACAGCCTTGGCAGAGGACGGATTATGTCCACAGGCACAGAATATTTCTCCAGTGGCAACTCGGCAGTGGAGTGAGCTAGTGTTGAAGTTTCGGTACTGGAAATTGGCACCTAAAACTTCAACTGGCAGCGGTGGGATTCGAACCCACGCCTCCAGGGGAGACTGCGACCTGAACGCAGCGCCTTAGACCGCTCGGCCACGCTACCACAATCTGTGATAAAGTACTTAATAGTTAATAGCTTGTTGATGACTTTCAATACAAGCCATGTTTCCAACTCGTCCTACTTTTCTATCGTTTGTGAAGTGAATCGTAAATCATGACTTAAATAGCTTGTTCATGGTCTAGTACATGTGTATAAGGCATATTCATAAAGCAGTGTTGGCAGTGGTGGCTTTTGAGGCCACAACTCCATAAAGACATAAACTACATGTATTTGCCATCAATCGGGCCACATCATGAAATCGGCACGATAGCAGACTGATGTTGTGGTTTGTAAGTGCTGAAAACTAGAATACACGATTTGCCAATAGAGATAGCAGAGGATGGTTTCGATCCATCGACCTCTGGGTTATGGGCCCAGCACGCTTCCGCTGCGCCACTCTGCTCTGAGTTGTTATGTGAGATGGAAATTGGACCTACAATCTCTATAGATTAGGTATGTATGCAGTGCAAATAGTTAGCCAAATGTACAGTCAAGTAAAACCTCAGCGTAGACATCCATTACGAGCAAATTGATGTTACAGTGAATTCATCTCCAGAGATTAGTGACTTTCTTTCTTGCCCCCACCCCCCCTATTGGCCAAAATGTCTGGGAAGTCAGACTAGTTCCTTTCTGACTAGCTCTTGGGCATCTGCAGAAGACACAGACATGTGAAACAAAGGTTTGCACATTTGTGGCAGTGGTGGGATTTGAACCCACGCCTCCAGAGAGACTGGAGCCTTAATCCAGCGCCTTAGACCACTCGGCCACACTACCTGCTAGTACTGTGTTTAGCTGATGCCTACTCTTTGCTCTTAACTCAAAGCAGGCAAAGCAGACAAGGCCACAAGTGAAGAAGATGTCAGGAAAAGTGATTGGTGGTCCCAGAGTTAAACTCTGAAGGCATCAGAAGGAATGGTAGGTCGTCTACAGCCTTGGCAGAGGATGGATTATGTCCACAGGCACAGAATATTTCTCCAGTGGCAACTCGGCAGTGGAGTGAGCTAGTGTTGAAGTTTCGGTACTGGAATTTGGCACCTAAAACCTCAACTGGCAGCGGTGGGATTCAAACCCACGCCTCCAGGGGAGACTGCGACCTGAACGCAGCGCCTTAGACCGCTCGGCCACGCTACCACAATCTGTGATATAGTACTTAATAGTTAATAGCTTGTTGATGACTTTCAATACAAGCCATGTTTCCAACTCGTCCTACTTTTCTATCGTTTGTGAAGTGAATCGTAAATCATGACTTAAATAGCTTGTTCATGGTCTAGTACATGTGTATAAGGCATATTCATAAAGCAGTGTTGGCAGTGGTGGATTTTGAGGCCACAACTCCATAAAGACATAAACTACATGTATTTGCCATCAATCGGGCCACATCATGAAATCGGCACGATAGCAGACTGATGTTGTGGTTTGTAAGTGCTGAAAACTAGAATACACGATTTGCCAATTGAGATAGCAGAGGATGGTTTCGATCCATCGACCTCTGGGTTATGGGCCCAGCACGCTTCCGCTGCGCCACTCTGCTCTGAGTTGTTATGTGAGATGGAAGTTGGACCTACAATCTCTATAGATTAGGTATGTATGCAGTGCAAATAGTTAGCCAAATGTACAGTCAAGTAAAACCTCAGCGTAGACATCCATTACGAGCAAATTGATGTTACAGTGAATTCATCTCCAGAGATTAGTGACTTTCTTTCTTGCCCCCACCCCCCCTATTGGCCAAAATGTCTGGGAAGTCAGACTAGTTCCTTTCTGACTAGCTCTTGGGCATCTGCAGAAGACACAGACATGTGAAACGAAGGTTTGCACATTTGTGGCAGTGGTGGGATTTGAACCCACGCCTCCAGAGAGACTGGAGCCTTAATCCAGCGCCTTAGACCACTCGGCCACACTACCTGCTAGTACTGTGTTTAGCTGATGCCTACTCTTTGCTCTTAACTCAAAGCAGGCAAAGCAGACAAGGCCACAAGTGAAGAAGATGTCAGGAAAAGTGATTGGTGGTCCCAGAGTTAAACTCTGAAGGCATCAGAAGGAATGGTAGGTCGTCTACAGCCTTGGCAAAGGAGGGATTATGTCCACAGGCACAGAATATTTCTCCAGTGGCAACTCGGCAGTGGAGTGAGCTAGTGTTGAAGTTTCGGTACTGGAATTTGGCACCTAAAACCTCAACTGGCAGCGGTGGGATTCGAACCCACGCCTCCAGGGGAGACTGCGACCTGAACGCAGCGCCTTAGACCGCTCGGCCACGCTACCACAATCTGTGATATAGTACTTAATAGTTAATAGCTTGTTGATGACTTTCAATACAAGCCATGTTTCCAACTCGTCCTACTTTTCTATCGTTTGTGAAGTGAATCGTAAATCATGACTTAAATAGCTTGTTCATGGTCTAGTACATGTGTATAAGGCATATTCATAAAGCAGTGTTGGCAGTGGTGGCTTTTGAGGCCACAACTCCATAAAGACATAAACTACATGTATTTGCCATCAATCGGGCCACATCATGAAATCGGCACGATAGCAGACTGATGTTGTGGTTTGTAAGTGCTGAAAACTAGAATACACGATTTGCCAATAGAGATAGCAGAGGATGGTTTCGATCCATCGACCTCTGGGTTATGGGCCCAGCACGCTTCCGCTGCGCCACTCTGCTCTGAGTTGTTATGTGAGATGGAAATTGGACCTACAATCTCTATAGATTAGGTATGTATGCAGTGCAAATAGTTAGCCAAATGTACAGTCAAGTAAAACCTCAGCGTAGACATCCATTACGAGCAAATTGATGTTACAGTGAATTCATCTCCAGAGATTAGTGACTTTCTTTCTTGCCCCCACCCCCCCTATTGGCCAAAATGTCTGGGAAGTCAGACTAGTTCCTTTCTGACTAGCTCTTGGGCATCTGCAGAAGACACAGACATGTGAAACAAAGGTTTGCACATTTGTGGCAGTGGTGGGATTTGAACCCACGCCTCCAGAGAGACAGGAGCCTTAATCCAGCGCCTTAGACCACTCGGCCACACTACCTGCTAGTACTGTGTTTAGCTGATGCCTACTCTTTGCTCTTAACTCAAAGCAGGCAAAGCAGACAAGGCCACAAGTGAAGAAGATGTCAGGAAAAGTGATTGGTGGTCCCAGAGTTAAACTCTGAAGGCATCAGAAGGAATGGTAGGTCGTCTACAGCCTTGGCAGAGGATGGATTATGTCCACAGGCACAGAATATTTCTCCAGTGGCAACTCGGCAGTGGAGTGAGCTAGTGTTGAAGTTTCGGTACTGGAATTTGGCACCTAAAACCTCAACTGGCAGCGGTGGGATTCAAACCCACGCCTCCAGGGGAGACTGCGACCTGAACGCAGCGCCTTAGACCGCTCGGCCACGCTACCACAATCTGTGATATAGTACTTAATAGTTAATAGCTTGTTGATGACTTTCAATACAAGCCATGTTTCCAACTCGTCCTACTTTTCTATCGTTTGTGAAGTGAATCGTAAATCATGACTTAAATAGCTTGTTCATGGTCTAGTACATGTGTATAAGGCATATTCATAAAGCAGTGTTGGCAGTGGTGGATTTTGAGGCCACAACTCCATAAAGACATAAACTACATGTATTTGCCATCAATCGGGCCACATCATGAAATCGGCACGATAGCAGACTGATGTTGTGGTTTGTAAGTGCTGAAAACTAGAATACACGATTTGCCAATTGAGATAGCAGAGGATGGTTTCGATCCATCGACCTCTGGGTTATGGGCCCAGCACGCTTCCGCTGCGCCACTCTGCTCTGAGTTGTTATGTGAGATGGAAATTGGACCTACAATCTCTATAGATTAGGTATGTATGCAGTGCAAATAGTTAGCCAAATGTACAGTCAAGTAAAACCTCAGCGTAGACATCCATTACGAGCAAATTGATGTTACAGTGAATTCATCTCCAGAGATTAGTGACTTTCTTTCTTGCCCCCACCCCCCCTATTGGCCAAAATGTCTGGGAAGTCAGACTAGTTCCTTTCTGACTAGCTCTTGGGCATCTGCAGAAGACACAGACATGTGAAACCAAGGTTTGCACATTTGTGGCAGTGGTGGGATTTGAACCCACGCCTCCAGAGAGACTGGAGCCTTAATCCAGCACCTTAGACCACTCGGCCACACTACGTGCTAGTACTGTGTTTAGCTGATGCCTACTCTTTGCTCTTAACTCAAAGCAGGCAAAGCAGACAAGGCCACAAGTGAAGAAGATGTCAGGAAAAGTGATTGGTGGTCCCAGAGTTAAACTCTGAAGGCATCAGAAGGAATGGTAGGTCGTCTACAGCCTTGGCAGAGGAGGGATTATGTCCACAGGCACAGAATATTTCTCCAGTGGCAACTCGGCAGTGGAGTGAGCTAGTGTTGAAGTTTCGGTACTGGAATTTGGCACCTAAAACCTCAACTGGCAGCGGTGGGATTCGAACGCACGCCTCCAGGGGAGACTGCGACCTGAACGCAGCGCCTTAGACCGCTCGGCCACGCTACCACAATCTGTGATATAGTATTTAATAGTTAATAGCTTGTTGATGACTTTCAATACAAGCCATGTTTCCAACTCGTCCTACTTTTCTATCGTTTGTGAAGTGAATCGTAAATCATGACTTAAATAGCTTGTTCATGGTCTAGTACATGTGTATAAGGCATATTCATAAAGCAGTGTTGGCAGTGGTGGATTTTGAGGCCACAACTCCATAAAGACATAAACTACATGTATTTGCCATCAATCGGGCCACATCATGAAATCGGCACGATAGCAGACTGATGTTGTGGTTTGTAAGTGCTGAAAACTAGAATACACGATTTGCCAATTGAGATAGCAGAGGATGGTTTCGATCCATCGACCTCTGGGTTATGGGCCCAGCACGCTTCCGCTGCGCCACTCTGCTCTGAGTTGTTATGTGAGATGGAAATTGGACCTACAATCTCTATAGATTAGGTATGTATGCAGTGCAAATAGTTAGCCAAATGTACAGTCAAGTAAAACCTCAGCGTAGACATCCATTACGAGCAAATTGATGTTACAGTGAATTCATCTCCAGAGATTAGTGACTTTCTTTCTTGCCCCCACCCCCCCTATTGGCCAAAATGTCTGGGAAGTCAGACTAGTTCCTTTCTGACTAGCTCTTGGGCATCTGCAGAAGACACAGACATGTGAAACCAAGGTTTGCACATTTGTGGCAGTGGTGGGATTTGAACCCACGCCTCCAGAGAGACTGGAGCCTTAATCCAGCGCCTTAGACCACTCGGCCACACTACCTGCTAGTACTGTGTTTAGCTGATGCCTACTCTTTGCTCTTAACTCAAAGCAGGCAAAGCAGACAAGGCCACAAGTGAAGAAGATGTCAGGAAAAGTGATTGGTGGTCCCAGAGTTAAACTCTGAAGGAATCAGAAGGAATGGTAGGTCGTCTAAAGCCTTGGCAGAGGACGGATTATGTCCACAGGCACAGAATATTTCTCCAGTGGCAACTCGGCAGTGGAGTGAGCTAGTGTTGAAGTTTCGGTACTGGAAATTGGCACCTAAAACTTCAACTGGCAGCGGTGGGATTCGAACCCACGCCTCCAGGGGAGACTGCGACCTGAACGCAGCGCCTTAGACCGCTCGGCCACGCTACCACAATCTGTGATAAAGTACTTAATAGTTAATAGCTTGTTGATGACTTTCAATACAAGCCATGTTTCCAACTCGTCCTACTTTTCTATCGTTTGTGAAGTGAATCGTAAATCATGACTTAAATAGCTTGTTCATGGTCTAGTACATGTGTATAAGGCATATTCATAAAGCAGTGTTGGCAGTGGTGGCTTTTGAGGCCACAACTCCATAAAGACATAAACTACATGTATTTGCCATCAATCGGGCCACATCATGAAATCGGCACGATAGCAGACTGATGTTGTGGTTTGTAAGTGCTGAAAACTAGAATACACGATTTGCCAATAGAGATAGCAGAGGATGGTTTCGATCCATCGACCTCTGGGTTATGGGCCCAGCACGCTTCCGCTGCGCCACTCTGCTCTGAGTTGTTATGTGAGATGGAAATTGGACCTACAATCTCTATAGATTAGGTATGTATGCAGTGCAAATAGTTAGCCAAATGTACAGTCAAGTAAAACCTCAGCGTAGACATCCATTACGAGCAAATTGATGTTACAGTGAATTCATCTCCAGAGATTAGTTACTTTCTTTCTTGCCCCCACCCCCCCTATTGGCCAAAATGTCTGGGAAGTAGTTCCTTTCTGACTAGCTCTTGGGCATCTGCAGAAGACACGGACATGTGAAACCAAGGTTTGCACATTTGTGGCAGTGGTGGGCTTTGAACCCACGCCTCCAGAGAGACTGGAGCCTTAATCCAGCGCCTTAGACCACTCGGCCACACTACCTGCTAGTACTGTGTTTAGCTGATGCCTACTCTTTGCTCTTAACTCAAAGCAGGCAAAGCAGACAAGGCCACAAGTGAAGAAGATGTCAGGAAAAGTGATTGGTGGTCCCAGAGTTAAACTCTGAAGGAATCAGAAGGAATGGTAGGTCGTCTACAGCCTTGGCAGAGGACGGATTATGTCCACAGGCACAGAATATTTCTCCAGTGGCAACTCGGCAGTGGAGTGAGCTAGTGTTGAAGTTTCGGTACTGGAAATTGGCACCTAAAACTTCAACTGGCAGCGGTGGGATTCGAACCCACGCCTCCAGGGAAGACTGCGACCTGAACGCAGCGCCTTAGAACGCTCGGCCACGCTACCACAATCTGTGATAAAGTACCTAATAGTTAATAGCTTGTTGATGACTTTCAATACAAGCCATGTTTCCAACTCGTCCTACTTTTCTATCGTTTGTGAAGTGAATCGTAAATCATGACTTAAATAGCTTGTTCATGGTCTAGTACATGTGTATAAGGCATATTCATAAAGCAGTGTTGGCAGTGGTGGCTTTTGAGGCCACAACTCCATAAAGACATAAACTACATGTATTTGCCATCAATCGGGCCACATCATGAAATCGGCACGATAGCAGACTGATGTTGTGGTTTGTAAGTGCTGAAAACTAGAATACACGATTTGCCAATAGAGATAGCAGAGGATGGTTTCGATCCATCGACCTCTGGGTTATGGGCCCAGCACGCTTCCGCTGCGCCACTCTGCTCTGAGTTGTTATGTGAGATGGAAATTGGACCTACAATCTCTATAGATTAGGTATGTATGCAGTGCAAATAGTTAGCCAAATGTACAGTCAAGTAAAACCTCAGCGTAGACATCCATTACGAGCAAATTGATGTTACAGTGAATTCATCTCCAGAGATTAGTGACTTTCATTCTTGCCCCCACCCCCCCTATTGGCCAAAATGTCTGGGAAGTAGTTCCTTTCTGACTAGCTCTTGGGCATCTGCAGAAGACACGGACATGTGAAACCAAGGTTTGCACATTTGTGGCAGTGGTGGGCTTTGAACCCACGCCTCCAGAGAGACTGGAGCCTTAATCCAGCGCCTTAGACCACTCGGCCACACTACCTGCTAGTACTGTGTTTAGCTGATGCCTACTCTTTGCTCTTAACTCAAAGCAGGCAAAGCAGACAAGGCCACAAGTGAAGAAGATGTCAGGAAAAGTGATTGGTGGTCCCAGAGTTAAACTCTGAAGGAATCAGAAGGAATGGTAGGTCGTCTACAGCCTTGGCAGAGGACGGATTATGTCCACAGGCACAGAATATTTCTCCAGTGGCAACTCGGCAGTGGAGTGAGCTAGTGTTGAAGTTTCGGTACTGGAAATTGGCACCTAAAACTTCAACTGGCAGCGGTGGGATTCGAACCCACGCCTCCAGGGGAGACTGCGACCTGAACGCAGCGCCTTAGACCGCTCGGCCACGCTACCACAATCTGTGATAAAGTACTTAATAGTTAATAGCTTGTTGATGACTTTCAATACAAGCCATGTTTCCAACTCGTCCTACTTTTCTATCGTTTGTGAAGTGAATCGTAAATCATGACTTAAATAGCTTGTTCATGGTCTAGTACATGTGTATAAGGCATATTCATAAAGCAGTGTTGGCAGTGGTGGCTTTTGAGGCCACAACTCCATAAAGACATAAACTACATGTATTTGCCATCAATCGGGCCACATCATGAAATCGGCACGATAGCAGACTGATGTTGTGGTTTGTAAGTGCTGAAAACTAGAATACACGATTTGCCAATAGAGATAGCAGAGGATGGTTTCGATCCATCGACCTCTGGGTTATGGGCCCAGCACGCTTCCGCTGCGCCACTCTGCTCTGAGTTGTTATGTGAGATGGAAATTGGACCTACAATCTCTATAGATTAGGTATGTATGCAGTGCAAATAGTTAGCCAAATGTACAGTCAAGTAAAACCTCAGCGTAGACATCCATTACGAGCAAATTGATGTTACAGTGAATTCATCTCCAGAGATTAGTGACTTTCTTTCTTGCCCCCACCCCCCCTATTGGCCAAAATGTCTGGGAAGTCAGACTAGTTCCTTTCTGACTAGCTCTTGGGCATCTGCAGAAGACACAGACATGTGAAACAAAGGTTTGCACATTTGTGGCAGTGGTGGGATTTGAACCCACGCCTCCAGAGAGACTGGAGCCTTAATCCAGCGCCTTAGACCACTCGGCCACACTACCTGCTAGTACTGTGTTTAGCTGATGCCTACTCTTTGCTCTTAACTCAAAGCAGGCAAAGCAGACAAGGCCACAAGTGAAGAAGATGTCAGGAAAAGTGATTGGTGGTCCCAGAGTTAAACTCTGAAGGCATCAGAAGGAATGGTAGGTCGTCTACAGCCTTGGCAGAGGATGGATTATGTCCACAGGCACAGAATATTTCTCCAGTGGCAACTCGGCAGTGGAGTGAGCTAGTGTTGAAGTTTCGGTACTGGAATTTGGCACCTAAAACCTCAACTGGCAGCGGTGGGATTCAAACCCACGCCTCCAGGGGAGACTGCGACCTGAACGCAGCGCCTTAGACCGCTCGGCCACGCTACCACAATCTGTGATATAGTACTTAATAGTTAATAGCTTGTTGATGACTTTCAATACAAGCCATGTTTCCAACTCGTCCTACTTTTCTATCGTTTGTGAAGTGAATCGTAAATCATGACTTAAATAGCTTGTTCATGGTCTAGTACATGTGTATAAGGCATATTCATAAAGCAGTGTTGGCAGTGGTGGATTTTGAGGCCACAACTCCATAAAGACATAAACTACATGTATTTGCCATCAATCGGGCCACATCATGAAATCGGCACGATAGCAGACTGATGTTGTGGTTTGTAAGTGCTGAAAACTAGAATACACGATTTGCCAATTGAGATAGCAGAGGATGGTTTCGATCCATCGACCTCTGGGTTATGGGCCCAGCACGCTTCCGCTGCGCCACTCTGCTCTGAGTTGTTATGTGAGATGGAAATTGGACCTACAATCTCTATAGATTAGGTATGTATGCAGTGCAAATAGTTAGCCAAATGTACAGTCAAGTAAAACCTCAGCGTAGACATCCATTACGAGCAAATTGATGTTACAGTGAATTCATCTCCAGAGATTAGTGACTTTCTTTCTTGCCCCCACCCCCCCTATTGGCCAAAATGTCTGGGAAGTCAGACTAGTTCCTTTCTGACTAGCTCTTGGGCATCTGCAGAAGACACAGACATGTGAAACCAAGGTTTGCACATTTGTGGCAGTGGTGGGATTTGAACCCACGCCTCCAGAGAGACTGGAGCCTTAATCCAGCGCCTTAGACCACTCGGCCACACTACCTGCTAGTACTGTGTTTAGCTGATGCCTACTCTTTGCTCTTAACTCAAAGCAGGCAAAGCAGACAAGGCCACAAGTGAAGAAGATGTCAGGAAAAGTGATTGGTGGTCCCAGAGTTAAACTCTGAAGGCATCAGAAGGAATGGTAGGTCGTCTACAGCCTTGGCAAAGGAGGGATTATGTCCACAGGCACAGAATATTTCTCCAGTGGCAACTCGGCAGTGGAGTGAGCTAGTGTTGAAGTTTCGGTACTGGAATTTGGCACCTAAAACCTCAACTGGCAGCGGTGGGATTCGAACCCACGCCTCCAGGGGAGACTGCGACCTGAACGCAGCGCCTTAGACCGCTCGGCCACGCTACCACAATCTGTGATATAGTACTTAATAGTTAATAGCTTGTTGATGACTTTCAATACAAGCCATGTTTCCAACTCGTCCTACTTTTCTATCGTTTGTGAAGTGAATCGTAAATCATGACTTAAATAGCTTGTTCATGGTCTAGTACATGTGTATAAGGCATATTCATAAAGCAGTGTTGGCAGTGGTGGCTTTTGAGGCCACAACTCCATAAAGACATAAACTACATGTATTTGCCATCAATCGGGCCACATCATGAAATCGGCACGATAGCAGACTGATGTTGTGGTTTGTAAGTGCTGAAAACTAGAATACACGATTTGCCAATAGAGATAGCAGAGGATGGTTTCGATCCATCGACCTCTGGGTTATGGGCCCAGCACGCTTCCGCTGCGCCACTCTGCTCTGAGTTGTTATGTGAGATGGAAATTGGACCTACAATCTCTATAGATTAGGTATGTATGCAGTGCAAATAGTTAGCCAAATGTACAGTCAAGTAAAACCTCAGCGTAGACATCCATTACGAGCAAATTGATGTTACAGTGAATTCATCTCCAGAGATTAGTGACTTTCTTTCTTGCCCCCACCCCCCCTATTGGCCAAAATGTCTGGGAAGTCAGACTAGTTCCTTTCTGACTAGCTCTTGGGCATCTGCAGAAGACACAGACATGTGAAACAAAGGTTTGCACATTTGTGGCAGTGGTGGGATTTGAACCCACGCCTCCAGAGAGACAGGAGCCTTAATCCAGCGCCTTAGACCACTCGGCCACACTACCTGCTAGTACTGTGTTTAGCTGATGCCTACTCTTTGCTCTTAACTCAAAGCAGGCAAAGCAGACAAGGCCACAAGTGAAGAAGATGTCAGGAAAAGTGATTGGTGGTCCCAGAGTTAAACTCTGAAGGCATCAGAAGGAATGGTAGGTCGTCTACAGCCTTGGCAGAGGATGGATTATGTCCACAGGCACAGAATATTTCTCCAGTGGCAACTCGGCAGTGGAGTGAGCTAGTGTTGAAGTTTCGGTACTGGAATTTGGCACCTAAAACCTCAACTGGCAGCGGTGGGATTCAAACCCACGCCTCCAGGGGAGACTGCGACCTGAACGCAGCGCCTTAGACCGCTCGGCCACGCTACCACAATCTGTGATATAGTACTTAATAGTTAATAGCTTGTTGATGACTTTCAATACAAGCCATGTTTCCAACTCGTCCTACTTTTCTATCGTTTGTGAAGTGAATCGTAAATCATGACTTAAATAGCTTGTTCATGGTCTAGTACATGTGTATAAGGCATATTCATAAAGCAGTGTTGGCAGTGGTGGATTTTGAGGCCACAACTCCATAAAGACATAAACTACATGTATTTGCCATCAATCGGGCCACATCATGAAATCGGCACGATAGCAGACTGATGTTGTGGTTTGTAAGTGCTGAAAACTAGAATACACGATTTGCCAATTGAGATAGCAGAGGATGGTTTCGATCCATCGACCTCTGGGTTATGGGCCCAGCACGCTTCCGCTGCGCCACTCTGCTCTGAGTTGTTATGTGAGATGGAAATTGGACCTACAATCTCTATAGATTAGGTATGTATGCAGTGCAAATAGTTAGCCAAATGTACAGTCAAGTAAAACCTCAGCGTAGACATCCATTACGAGCAAATTGATGTTACAGTGAATTCATCTCCAGAGATTAGTGACTTTCTTTCTTGCCCCCACCCCCCCTATTGGCCAAAATGTCTGGGAAGTCAGACTAGTTCCTTTCTGACTAGCTCTTGGGCATCTGCAGAAGACACAGACATGTGAAACCAAGGTTTGCACATTTGTGGCAGTGGTGGGATTTGAACCCACGCCTCCAGAGAGACTGGAGACTTAATCCAGCACCTTAGACCACTCGGCCACACTACCTGCTAGTACTGTGTTTAGCTGATGCCTACTCTTTGCTCTTAACTCAAAGCAGGCAAAGCAGACAAGGCCACAAGTGAAGAAGATGTCAGGAAAAGTGATTGGTGGTCCCAGAGTTAAACTCTGAAGGCATCAGAAGGAATGGTAGGTCGTCTACAGCCTTGGCAGAGGAGGGATTATGTCCACAGGCACAGAATATTTCTCCAGTGGCAACTCGGCAGTGGAGTGAGCTAGTGTTGAAGTTTCGGTACTGGAATTTGGCACCTAAAACCTCAACTGGCAGCGGTGGGATTCGAACCCACGCCTCCAGGGGAGACTGCGACCTGAACGCAGCGCCTTAGACCGCTCGGCCACGCTACCACAATCTGTGATATAGTATTTAATAGTTAATAGCTTGTTGATGACTTTCAATACAAGCCATGTTTCCAACTCGTCCTACTTTTCTATCGTTTGTGAAGTGAATCGTAAATCATGACTTAAATAGCTTGTTCATGGTCTAGTACATGTGTATAAGGCATATTCATAAAGCAGTGTTGGCAGTGGTGGATTTTGAGGCCACAACTCCATAAAGACATAAACTACATGTATTTGCCATCAATCGGGCCACATCATGAAATCGGCACGATAGCAGACTGATGTTGTGGTTTGTAAGTGCTGAAAACTAGAATACACGATTTGCCAATAGAGATAGCAGAGGATGGTTTCGATCCATCGACCTCTGGGTTATGGGCCCAGCACGCTTCCGCTGCGCCACTCTGCTCTGAGTTGTTATGTGAGATGGAAATTGGACCTACAATCTCTATAGATTAGGTATGTATGCAGTGCAAATAGTTAGCCAAATGTACAGTCAAGTAAAACCTCAGCGTAGACATCCATTACGAGCAAATTGATGTTACAGTGAATTCATCTCCAGAGATTAGTGACTTTCTTTCTTGCCCCCACCCCCCCTATTGGCCAAAATGTCTGGGAAGTAGTTCCTTTCTGACTAGCTCTTGGGCATCTGCAGAAGACACGGACATGTGAAACCAAGGTTTGCACATTTGTGGCAGTGGTGGGCTTTGAACCCACGCCTCCAGAGAGACTGGAGCCTTAATCCAGCGCCTTAGACCACTCGGCCACACTACCTGCTAGTACTGTGTTTAGCTGATGCCTACTCTTTGCTCTTAACTCAAAGCAGGCAAAGCAGACAAGGCCACAAGTGAAGAAGATGTCAGGAAAAGTGATTGGTGGTCCCAGAGTTAAACTCTGAAGGAATCAGAAGGAATGGTAGGTCGTCTACAGCCTTGGCAGAGGACGGATTATGTCCACAGGCACAGAATATTTCTCCAGTGGCAACTCGGCAGTGGAGTGAGCTAGTGTTGAAGTTTCGGTACTGGAAATTGGCACCTAAAACTTCAACTGGCAGCGGTGGGATTCGAACCCACGCCTCCAGGGGAGACTGCGACCTGAACGCAGCGCCTTAGACCGCTCGGCCACGGTACCACAATCTGTGATAAAGTACCTAATAGTTAATAGCTTGTTGATGACTTTCAATACAAGCCATGTTTCCAACTCGTCCTACTTTTCTATCGTTTGTGAAGTGAATCGTAAATCATGACTTAAATAGCTTGTTCATGGTCTAGTACATGTGTATAAGGCATATTCATAAAGCAGTGTTGGCAGTGGTGGCTTTTGAGGCCACAACTCCATAAAGACATAAACTACATGTATTTGCCATCAATCGGGCCACATCATGAAATCGGCACGATAGCAGACTGATGTTGTGGTTTGTAAGTGCTGAAAACTAGAATACACGATTTGCCAATAGAGATAGCAGAGGATGGTTTCGATCCATCGACCTCTGGGTTATGGGCCCAGCACGCTTCCGCTGCGCCACTCTGCTCTGAGTTGTTATGTGAGATGGAAATTGGACCTACAATCTCTATAGATTAGGTATGTATGCAGTGCAAATAGTTAGCCAAATGTACAGTCAAGTAAAACCTCAGCGTAGACATCCATTACGAGCAAATTGATGTTACAGTGAATTCATCTCCAGAGATTAGTGACTTTCATTCTTGCCCCCACCCCCCCTATTGGCCAAAATGTCTGGGAAGTAGTTCCTTTCTGACTAGCTCTTGGGCATCTGCAGAAGACACGGACATGTGAAACCAAGGTTTGCACATTTGTGGCAGTGGTGGGCTTTGAACCCACGCCTCCAGAGAGACTGGAGCCTTAATCCAGCGCCTTAGACCACTCGGCCACACTACCTGCTAGTACTGTGTTTAGCTGATGCCTACTCTTTGCTCTTAACTCAAAGCAGGCAAAGCAGACAAGGCCACAAGTGAAGAAGATGTCAGGAAAAGTGATTGGTGGTCCCAGAGTTAAACTCTGAAGGCATCAGAAGGAATGGTAGGTCGTCTACAGCCTTGGCAGAGGACGGATTATGTCCACAGGCACAGAATATTTCTCCAGTGGCAACTCGGCAGTGGAGTGAGCTAGTGTTGAAGTTTCGGTACTGGAATTTGGCACCTAAAACCTCAACTGGCAGCGGTGGGATTCGAACCCACGCCTCCAGGGGAGACTGCGACCTGAACGCAGCGCCTTAGACCGCTCGGCCACGCTACCACAATCTGTGATATAGTATTTAATAGTTAATAGCTTGTTGATGACTTTCAATACAAGCCATGTTTCCAACTCGTCCTACTTTTCTATCGTTTGTGAAGTGAATCGTAAATCATGACTTAAATAGCTTGTTCATGGTCTAGTACATGTGTATAAGGCATATTCATAAAGCAGTGTTGGCAGTGGTGGATTTTGAGGCCACAACTCCATAAAGACATAAACTACATGTATTTGCCATCAATCGGGCCACATCATGAAATCGGCACGATAGCAGACTGATGTTGTGGTTTGTAAGTGCTGAAAACTAGAATACACGATTTGCCAATTGAGATAGCAGAGGATGGTTTCGATCCATCGACCTCTGGGTTATGGGCCCAGCACGCTTCCGCTGCGCCACTCTGCTCTGAGTTGTTATGTGAGATGGAAATTGGACCTACAATCTCTATAGATTAGGTATGTATGCAGTGCAAATAGTTAGCCAAATGTACAGTCAAGTAAAACCTCAGCGTAGACATCCATTACGAGCAAATTGATGTTACAGTGAATTCATCTCCAGAGATTAGTGACTTTCTTTCTTGCCCCCACCCCCCCTATTGGCCAAAATGTCTGGGAAGTCAGACTAGTTCCTTTCTGACTAGCTCTTGGGCATCTGCAGAAGACACGGACATGTGAAACCAAGGTTTGCACATTTGTGGCAGTGGTGGGATTTGAACCCACGCCTCCAGAGAGACTGGAGCCTTAATCCAGCGCCTTAGACCACTCGGCCACACAACCTGCTAGTACTGTGTTTAGCTGATGCCTACTCTTTGCTCTTAACTCAAAGCAGGCAAAGCAGACAAGGCCACAAGTGAAGAAGATGTCAGGAAAAGTGATTGGTGGTCCCAGAGTTAAACTCTGAAGGAATCAGAAGGAATGGTAGGTCGTCTAAAGCCTTGGCAGAGGACGGATTATGTCCACAGGCACAGAATATTTCTCCAGTGGCAACTCGGCAGTGGAGTGAGCTAGTGTTGAAGTTTCGGTACTGGAAATTGGCACCTAAAACTTCAACTGGCAGCGGTGGGATTCGAACCCACGCCTCCAGGGGAGACTGCGACCTGAACGCAGCGCCTTAGACCGCTCGGCCACGCTACCACAATCTGTGATAAAGTACTTAATAGTTAATAGCTTGTTGATGACTTTCAATACAAGCCATGTTTCCAACTCGTCCTACTTTTCTATCGTTTGTGAAGTGAATCGTAAATCATGACTTAAATAGCTTGTTCATGGTCTAGTACATGTGTATAAGGCATATTCATAAAGCAGTGTTGGCAGTGGTGGCTTTTGAGGCCACAACTCCATAAAGACATAAACTACATGTATTTGCCATCAATCGGGCCACATCATGAAATCGGCACGATAGCAGACTGATGTTGTGGTTTGTAAGTGCTGAAAACTAGAATACACGATTTGCCAATAGAGATAGCAGAGGATGGTTTCGATCCATCGACCTCTGGGTTATGGGCCCAGCACGCTTCCGCTGCGCCACTCTGCTCTGAGTTGTTATGTGAGATGGAAATTGGACCTACAATCTCTATAGATTAGGTATGTATGCAGTGCAAATAGTTAGCCAAATGTACAGTCAAGTAAAACCTCAGCGTAGACATCCATTACGAGCAAATTGATGTTACAGTGAATTCATCTCCAGAGATTAGTGACTTTCTTTCTTGCCCCCACCCCCCCTATTGGCCAAAATGTCTGGGAAGTAGTTCCTTTCTGACTAGCTCTTGGGCATCTGCAGAAGACACGGACATGTGAAACCAAGGTTTGCACATTTGTGGCAGTGGTGGGCTTTGAACCCACGCCTCCAGAGAGACTGGAGCCTTAATCCAGCGCCTTAGACCACTCGGCCACACTACCTGCTAGTACTGTGTTTAGCTGATGCCTACTCTTTGCTCTTAACTCAAAGCAGGCAAAGCAGACAAGGCCACAAGTGAAGAAGATGTCAGGAAAAGTGATTGGTGGTCCCAGAGTTAAACTCTGAAGGAATCAGAAGGAATGGTAGGTCGTCTACAGCCTTGGCAGAGGACGGATTATGTCCACAGGCACAGAATATTTCTCCAGTGGCAACTCGGCAGTGGAGTGAGCTAGTGTTGAAGTTTCGGTACTGGAAATTGGCACCTAAAACTTCAACTGGCAGCGGTGGGATTCGAACCCACGCCTCCAGGGGAGACTGCGACCTGAACGCAGCGCCTTAGACCGCTCGGCCACGGTACCACAATCTGTGATAAAGTACCTAATAGTTAATAGCTTGTTGATGACTTTCAATACAAGCCATGTTTCCAACTCGTCCTACTTTTCTATCGTTTGTGAAGTGAATCGTAAATCATGACTTAAATAGCTTGTTCATGGTCTAGTACATGTGTATAAGGCATATTCATAAAGCAGTGTTGGCAGTGGTGGCTTTTGAGGCCACAACTCCATAAAGACATAAACTACATGTATTTGCCATCAATCGGGCCACATCATGAAATCGGCACGATAGCAGACTGATGTTGTGGTTTGTAAGTGCTGAAAACTAGAATACACGATTTGCCAATAGAGATAGCAGAGGATGGTTTCGATCCATCGACCTCTGGGTTATGGGCCCAGCACGCTTCCGCTGCGCCACTCTGCTCTGAGTTGTTATGTGAGATGGAAATTGGACCTACAATCTCTATAGATTAGGTATGTATGCAGTGCAAATAGTTAGCCAAATGTACAGTCAAGTAAAACCTCAGCGTAGACATCCATTACGAGCAAATTGATGTTACAGTGAATTCATCTCCAGAGATTAGTGACTTTCATTCTTGCCCCCACCCCCCCTATTGGCCAAAATGTCTGGGAAGTAGTTCCTTTCTGACTAGCTCTTGGGCATCTGCAGAAGACACGGACATGTGAAACCAAGGTTTGCACATTTGTGGCAGTGGTGGGCTTTGAACCCACGCCTCCAGAGAGACTGGAGCCTTAATCCAGCGCCTTAGACCACTCGGCCACACTACCTGCTAGTACTGTGTTTAGCTGATGCCTACTCTTTGCTCTTAACTCAAAGCAGGCAAAGCAGACAAGGCCACAAGTGAAGAAGATGTCAGGAAAAGTGATTGGTGGTCCCAGAGTTAAACTCTGAAGGAATCAGAAGGAATGGTAGGTCGTCTACAGCCTTGGCAGAGGACGGATTATGTCCACAGGCACAGAATATTTCTCCAGTGGCAACTCGGCAGTGGAGTGAGCTAGTGTTGAAGTTTCGGTACTGGAAATTGGCACCTAAAACTTCAACTGGCAGCGGTGGGATTCGAACCCACGCCTCCAGGGGAGACTGCGACCTGAACGCAGCGCCTTAGACCGCTCGGCCACGCTACCACAATCTGTGATAAAGTACTTAATAGTTAATAGCTTGTTGATGACTTTCAATACAAGCCATGTTTCCAACTCGTCCTACTTTTCTATCGTTTGTGAAGTGAATCGTAAATCATGACTTAAATAGCTTGTTCATGGTCTAGTACATGTGTATAAGGCATATTCATAAAGCAGTGTTGGCAGTGGTGGATTTTGAGGCCACAACTCCATAAAGACATAAACTACATGTATTTGCCATCAATCGGGCCACATCATGAAATCGGCACGATAGCAGACTGATGTTGTGGTTTGTAAGTGCTGAAAACTAGAATACACGATTTGCCAATTGAGATAGCAGAGGATGGTTTCGATCCATCGACCTCTGGGTTATGGGCCCAGCACGCTTCCGCTGCGCCACTCTGCTCTGAGTTGTTATGTGAGATGGAAATTGGACCTACAATCTCTATAGATTAGGTATGTATGCAGTGCAAATAGTTAGCCAAATGTACAGTCAAGTAAAACCTCAGCGTAGACATCCATTACGAGCAAATTGATGTTACAGTGAATTCATCTCCAGAGATTAGTGACTTTCTTTCTTGCCCTCACCCCCCCTATTGGCCAAAATGTCTGGGAAGTCAGACTAGTTCCTTTCTGACTAGCTCTTGGGCATCTGCAGAAGACACAGACATGTGAAACCAAGGTTTGCACATTTGTGGCAGTGGTGGGATTTGAACCCACGCCTCCAGAGAGACTGGAGACTTAATCCAGCACCTTAGACCACTCGGCCACACTACCTGCTAGTACTGTGTTTAGCTGATGCCTACTCTTTGCTCTTAACTCAAAGCAGGCAAAGCAGACAAGGCCACAAGTGAAGAAGATGTCAGGAAAAGTGATTGGTGGTCCCAGAGTTAAACTCTGAAGGCATCAGAAGGAATGGTAGGTCGTCTACAGCCTTGGCAGAGGAGGGATTATGTCCACAGGCACAGAATATTTCTCCAGTGGCAACTCGGCAGTGGAGTGAGCTAGTGTTGAAGTTTCGGTACTGGAATTTGGCACCTAAAACCTCAACTGGCAGCGGTGGGATTCGAACCCACGCCTCCAGGGGAGACTGCGACCTGAACGCAGCGCCTTAGACCGCTCGGCCACGCTACCACAATCTGTGATATAGTATTTAATAGTTAATAGCTTGTTGATGACTTTCAATACAAGCCATGTTTCCAACTCGTCCTACTTTTCTATCGTTTGTGAAGTGAATCGTAAATCATGACTTAAATAGCTTGTTCATGGTCTAGTACATGTGTATAAGGCATATTCATAAAGCAGTGTTGGCAGTGGTGGATTTTGAGGCCACAACTCCATAAAGACATAAACTACATGTATTTGCCATCAATCGGGCCACATCATGAAATCGGCACGATAGCAGACTGATGTTGTGGTTTGTAAGTGCTGAAAACTAGAATACACGATTTGCCAATTGAGATAGCAGAGGATGGTTTCGATCCATCGACCTCTGGGTTATGGGCCCAGCACGCTTCCGCTGCGCCACTCTGCTCTGAGTTGTTATGTGAGATGGAAATTGGACCTACAATCTCTATAGATTAGGTATGTATGCAGTGCAAATAGTTAGCCAAATGTACAGTCAAGTAAAACCTCAGCGTAGACATCCATTACGAGCAAATTGATGTTACAGTGAATTCATCTCCAGAGATTAGTGACTTTCTTTCTTGCCCCCACCCCCCCTATTGGCCAAAATGTCTGGGAAGTAGTTCCTTTCTGACTAGCTCTTGGGCATCTGCAGAAGACACGGACATGTGAAACCAAGGTTTGCACATTTGTGGCAGTGGTGGGCTTTGAACCCACGCCTCCAGAGAGACTGGAGCCTTAATCCAGCGCCTTAGACCACTCGGCCACACTACCTGCTAGTACTGTGTTTAGCTGATGCCTACTCTTTGCTCTTAACTCAAAGCAGGCAAAGCAGACAAGGCCACAAGTGAAGAAGATGTCAGGAAAAGTGATTGGTGGTCCCAGAGTTAAACTCTGAAGGAATCAGAAGGAATGGTAGGTCGTCTACAGCCTTGGCAGAGGACGGATTATGTCCACAGGCACAGAATATTTCTCCAGTGGCAACTCGGCAGTGGAGTGAGCTAGTGTTGAAGTTTCGGTACTGGAAATTGGCACCTAAAACTTCAACTGGCAGCGGTGGGATTCGAACCCACGCCTCCAGGGGAGACTGCGACCTGAACGCAGCGCCTTAGACCGCTCGGCCACGCTACCACAATCTGTGATAAAGTACCTAATAGTTAATAGCTTGTTGATGACTTTCAATACAAGCCATGTTTCCAACTCGTCCTACTTTTCTATCGTTTGTGAAGTGAATCGTAAATCATGACTTAAATAGCTTGTTCATGGTCTAGTACATGTGTATAAGGCATATTCATAAAGCAGTGTTGGCAGTGGTGGCTTTTGAGGCCACAACTCCATAAAGACATAAACTACATGTATTTGCCATCAATCGGGCCACATCATGAAATCGGCACGATAGCAGACTGATGTTGTGGTTTGTAAGTGCTGAAAACTAGAATACACGATTTGCCAATAGAGATAGCAGAGGATGGTTTCGATCCATCGACCTCTGGGTTATGGGCCCAGCACGCTTCCGCTGCGCCACTCTGCTCTGAGTTGTTATGTGAGATGGAAATTGGACCTACAATCTCTATAGATTAGGTATGTATGCAGTGCAAATAGTTAGCCAAATGTACAGTCAAGTAAAACCTCAGCGTAGACATCCATTACGAGCAAATTGATGTTACAGTGAATTCATCTCCAGAGATTAGTGACTTTCATTCTTGCCCCCACCCCCCCTATTGGCCAAAATGTCTGGGAAGTAGTTCCTTTCTGACTAGCTCTTGGGCATCTGCAGAAGACACGGACATGTGAAACCAAGGTTTGCACATTTGTGGCAGTGGTGGGCTTTGAACCCACGCCTCCAGAGAGACTGGAGCCTTAATCCAGCGCCTTAGACCACTCGGCCACATTACCTGCTAGTACTGTGTTTAGCTGATGCCTACTCTTTGCTCTTAACTCAAAGCAGGCAAAGCAGACAAGGCCACAAGTGAAGAAGATGTCAGGAAAAGTGATTGGTGGTCCCAGAGTTAAACTCTGAAGGAATCAGAAGGAATGGTAGGTCGTCTACAGCCTTGGCAGAGGACGGATTATGTCCACAGGCACAGAATATTTCTCCAGTGGCAACTCGGCAGTGGAGTGAGCTAGTGTTGAAGTTTCGGTACTGGAAATTGGCACCTAAAACTTCAACTGGCAGCGGTGGGATTCGAACCCACGCCTCCAGGGGAGACTGCGACCTGAACGCAGCGCCTTAGACCGCTCGGCCACGCTACCACAATCTGTGATAAAGTACTTAATAGTTAATAGCTTGTTGATGACTTTCAATACAAGCCATGTTTCCAACTCGTCCTACTTTTCTATCGTTTGTGAAGTGAATCGTAAATCATGACTTAAATAGCTTGTTCATGGTCTAGTACATGTGTATAAGGCATATTCATAAAGCAGTGTTGGCAGTGGTGGCTTTTGAGGCCACAACTCCATAAAGACATAAACTACATGTATTTGCCATCAATCGGGCCACATCATGAAATCGGCACGATAGCAGACTGATGTTGTGGTTTGTAAGTGCTGAAAACTAGAATACACGATTTGCCAATAGAGATAGCAGAGGATGGTTTCGATCCATCGACCTCTGGGTTATGGGCCCAGCACGCTTCCGCTGCGCCACTCTGCTCTGAGTTGTTATGTGAGATGGAAATTGGACCTACAATCTCTATAGATTAGGTATGTATGCAGTGCAAATAGTTAGCCAAATGTACAGTCAAGTAAAACCTCAGCGTAGACATCCATTACGAGCAAATTGATGTTACAGTGAATTCATCTCCAGAGATTAGTGACTTTCTTTCTTGCCCCCACCCCCCCTATTGGCCAAAATGTCTGGGAAGTCAGACTAGTTCCTTTCTGACTAGCTCTTGGGCATCTGCAGAAGACACAGACATGTGAAACAAAGGTTTGCACATTTGTGGCAGTGGTGGGATTTGAACCCACGCCTCCAGAGAGACTGGAGCCTTAATCCAGCGCCTTAGACCACTCGGCCACACTACCTGCTAGTACTGTGTTTAGCTGATGCCTACTCTTTGCTCTTAACTCAAAGCAGGCAAAGCAGACAAGGCCACAAGTGAAGAAGATGTCAGGAAAAGTGATTGGTGGTCCCAGAGTTAAACTCTGAAGGCATCAGAAGGAATGGTAGGTCGTCTACAGCCTTGGCAGAGGATGGATTATGTCCACAGGCACAGAATATTTCTCCAGTGGCAACTCGGCAGTGGAGTGAGCTAGTGTTGAAGTTTCGGTACTGGAATTTGGCACCTAAAACCTCAACTGGCAGCGGTGGGATTCAAACCCACGCCTCCAGGGGAGACTGCGACCTGAACGCAGCGCCTTAGACCGCTCGGCCACGCTACCACAATCTGTGATATAGTACTTAATAGTTAATAGCTTGTTGATGACTTTCAATACAAGCCATGTTTCCAACTCGTCCTACTTTTCTATCGTTTGTGAAGTGAATCGTAAATCATGACTTAAATAGCTTGTTCATGGTCTAGTACATGTGTATAAGGCATATTCATAAAGCAGTGTTGGCAGTGGTGGATTTTGAGGCCACAACTCCATAAAGACATAAACTACATGTATTTGCCATCAATCGGGCCACATCATGAAATCGGCACGATAGCAGACTGATGTTGTGGTTTGTAAGTGCTGAAAACTAGAATACACGATTTGCCAATTGAGATAGCAGAGGATGGTTTCGATCCATCGACCTCTGGGTTATGGGCCCAGCACGCTTCCGCTGCGCCACTCTGCTCTGAGTTGTTATGTGAGATGGAAATTGGACCTACAATCTCTATAGATTAGGTATGTATGCAGTGCAAATAGTTAGCCAAATGTACAGTCAAGTAAAACCTCAGCGTAGACATCCATTACGAGCAAATTGATGTTACAGTGAATTCATCTCCAGAGATTAGTGACTTTCTTTCTTGCCCCCACCCCCCCTATTGGCCAAAATGTCTGGGAAGTCAGACTAGTTCCTTTCTGACTAGCTCTTGGGCATCTGCAGAAGACACAGACATGTGAAACCAAGGTTTGCACATTTGTGGCAGTGGTGGGATTTGAACCCACGCCTCCAGAGAGACTGGAGCCTTAATCCAGCGCCTTAGACCACTCGGCCACACTACCTGCTAGTACTGTGTTTAGCTGATGCCTACTCTTTGCTCTTAACTCAAAGCAGGCAAAGCAGACAAGGCCACAAGTGAAGAAGATGTCAGGAAAAGTGATTGGTGGTCCCAGAGTTAAACTCTGAAGGCATCAGAAGGAATGGTAGGTCGTCTACAGCCTTGGCAAAGGAGGGATTATGTCCACAGGCACAGAATATTTCTCCAGTGGCAACTCGGCAGTGGAGTGAGCTAGTGTTGAAGTTTCGGTACTGGAATTTGGCACCTAAAACCTCAACTGGCAGCGGTGGGATTCGAACCCACGCCTCCAGGGGAGACTGCGACCTGAACGCAGCGCCTTAGACCGCTCGGCCACGCTACCACAATCTGTGATATAGTACTTAATAGTTAATAGCTTGTTGATGACTTTCAATACAAGCCATGTTTCCAACTCGTCCTACTTTTCTATCGTTTGTGAAGTGAATCGTAAATCATGACTTAAATAGCTTGTTCATGGTCTAGTACATGTGTATAAGGCATATTCATAAAGCAGTGTTGGCAGTGGTGGCTTTTGAGGCCACAACTCCATAAAGACATAAACTACATGTATTTGCCATCAATCGGGCCACATCATGAAATCGGCACGATAGCAGACTGATGTTGTGGTTTGTAAGTGCTGAAAACTAGAATACACGATTTGCCAATAGAGATAGCAGAGGATGGTTTCGATCCATCGACCTCTGGGTTATGGGCCCAGCACGCTTCCGCTGCGCCACTCTGCTCTGAGTTGTTATGTGAGATGGAAATTGGACCTACAATCTCTATAGATTAGGTATGTATGCAGTACAAATAGTTAGCCAAATGTACAGTCAAGTAAAACCTCAGCGTAGACATCCATTACGAGCAAATTGATGTTACAGTGAATTCATCTCCAGAGATTAGTGACTTTCTTTCTTGCCCCCACCCCCCCTATTGGCCAAAATGTCTGGGAAGTCAGACTAGTTCCTTTCTGACTAGCTCTTGGGCATCTGCAGAAGACACAGACATGTGAAACAAAGGTTTGCACATTTGTGGCAGTGGTGGGATTTGAACCCACGCCTCCAGAGAGACAGGAGCCTTAATCCAGCGCCTTAGACCACTCGGCCACACTACCTGCTAGTACTGTGTTTAGCTGATGCCTACTCTTTGCTCTTAACTCAAAGCAGGCAAAGCAGACAAGGCCACAAGTGAAGAAGATGTCAGGAAAAGTGATTGGTGGTCCCAGAGTTAAACTCTGAAGGCATCAGAAGGAATGGTAGGTCGTCTACAGCCTTGGCAGAGGATGGATTATGTCCACAGGCACAGAATATTTCTCCAGTGGCAACTCGGCAGTGGAGTGAGCTAGTGTTGAAGTTTCGGTACTGGAATTTGGCACCTAAAACCTCAACTGGCAGCGGTGGGATTCAAACCCACGCCTCCAGGGGAGACTGCGACCTGAACGCAGCGCCTTAGACCGCTCGGCCACGCTACCACAATCTGTGATATAGTACTTAATAGTTAATAGCTTGTTGATGACTTTCAATACAAGCCATGTTTCCAACTCGTCCTACTTTTCTATCGTTTGTGAAGTGAATCGTAAATCATGACTTAAATAGCTTGTTCATGGTCTAGTACATGTGTATAAGGCATATTCATAAAGCAGTGTTGGCAGTGGTGGATTTTGAGGCCACAACTCCATAAAGACATAAACTACATGTATTTGCCATCAATCGGGCCACATCATGAAATCGGCACGATAGCAGACTGATGTTGTGGTTTGTAAGTGCTGAAAACTAGAATACACGATTTGCCAATTGAGATAGCAGAGGATGGTTTCGATCCATCGACCTCTGGGTTATGGGCCCAGCACGCTTCCGCTGCGCCACTCTGCTCTGAGTTGTTATGTGAGATGGAAATTGGACCTACAATCTCTATAGATTAGGTATGTATGCAGTGCAAATAGTTAGCCAAATGTACAGTCAAGTAAAACCTCAGCGTAGACATCCATTACGAGCAAATTGATGTTACAGTGAATTCATCTCCAGAGATTAGTGACTTTCATTCTTGCCCCCACCCCCCCTATTGGCCAAAATGTCTGGGAAGTAGTTCCTTTCTGACTAGCTCTTGGGCATCTGCAGAAGACACGGACATGTGAAACCAAGGTTTGCACATTTGTGGCAGTGGTGGGCTTTGAACCCACGCCTCCAGAGAGACTGGAGCCTTAATCCAGCGCCTTAGACCACTCGGCCACACTACCTGCTAGTACTGTGTTTAGCTGATGCCTACTCTTTGCTCTTAACTCAAAGCAGGCAAAGCAGACAAGGCCACAAGTGAAGAAGATGTCAGGAAAAGTGATTGGTGGTCCCAGAGTTAAACTCTGAAGGAATCAGAAGGAATGGTAGGTCGTCTACAGCCTTGGCAGAGGACGGATTATGTCCACAGGCACAGAATATTTCTCCAGTGGCAACTCGGCAGTGGAGTGAGCTAGTGTTGAAGTTTCGGTACTGGAAATTGGCACCTAAAACTTCAACTGGCAGCGGTGGGATTCGAACCCACGCCTCCAGGGGAGACTGCGACCTGAACGCAGCGCCTTAGACCGCTCGGCCACGCTACCACAATCTGTGATAAAGTACTTAATAGTTAATAGCTTGTTGATGACTTTCAATACAAGCCATGTTTCCAACTCGTCCTACTTTTCTATCGTTTGTGAAGTGAATCGTAAATCATGACTTAAATAGCTTGTTCATGGTCTAGTACATGTGTATAAGGCATATTCATAAAGCAGTGTTGGCAGTGGTGGCTTTTGAGGCCACAACTCCATAAAGACATAAACTACATGTATTTGCCATCAATCGGGCCACATCATGAAATCGGCACGATAGCAGACTGATGTTGTGGTTTGTAAGTGCTGAAAACTAGAATACACGATTTGCCAATAGAGATAGCAGAGGATGGTTTCGATCCATCGACCTCTGGGTTATGGGCCCAGCACGCTTGCGCTGCGCCACTCTGCTCTGAGTTGTTATGTGAGATGGAAATTGGACCTACAATCTCTATAGATTAGGTATGTATGCAGTGCAAATAGTTAGCCAAATGTACAGTCAAGTAAAACCTCAGCGTAGACATCCATTACGAGCAAATTGATGTTACAGTGAATTCATCTCCAGAGATTAGTGACTTTCATTCTTGCCCCCACCCCCCCTATTGGCCAAAATGTCTGGGAAGTAGTTCCTTTCTGACTAGCTCTTGGGCATCTGCAGAAGACACGGACATGTGAAACCAAGGTTTGCACATTTGTGGCAGTGGTGGGCTTTGAACCCACGCCTCCAGAGAGACTGGAGCCTTAATCCAGCGCCTTAGACCACTCGGCCACACTACCTGCTAGTACTGTGTTTAGCTGATGCCTACTCTTTGCTCTTAACTCAAAGCAGGCAAAGCAGACAAGGCCACAAGTGAAGAAGATGTCAGGAAAAGTGATTGGTGGTCCCAGAGTTAAACTCTGAAGGAATCAGAAGGAATGGTAGGTCGTCTACAGCCTTGGCAGAGGACGGATTATGTCCACAGGCACAGAATATTTCTCCAGTGGCAACTCGGCAGTGGAGTGAGCTAGTGTTGAAGTTTCGGTACTGGAAATTGGCACCTAAAACTTCAACTGGCAGCGGTGGGATTCGAACCCACGCCTCCAGGGGAGACTGCGACCTGAACGCAGCGCCTTAGACCGCTCGGCCACGCTACCACAATCTGTGATAAAGTACTTAATAGTTAATAGCTTGTTGATGACTTTCAATACAAGCCATGTTTCCAACTCGTCCTACTTTTCTATCGTTTGTGAAGTGAATCGTAAATCATGACTTAAATAGCTTGTTCATGGTCTAGTACATGTGTATAAGGCATATTCATAAAGCAGTGTTGGCAGTGGTGGCTTTTGAGGCCACAACTCCATAAAGACATAAACTACATGTATTTGCCATCAATCGGGCCACATCATGAAATCGGCACGATAGCAGACTGATGTTGTGGTTTGTAAGTGCTGAAAACTAGAATACACGATTTGCCAATTGAGATAGCAGAGGATGGTTTCGATCCATCGACCTCTGGGTTATGGGCCCAGCACGCTTCCGCTGCGCCACTCTGCTCTGAGTTGTTATGTGAGATGGAAATTGGACCTACAATCTCTATAGATTAGGTATGTATGCAGTGCAAATAGTTAGCCAAATGTACAGTCAAGTAAAACCTCAGCGTAGACATCCATTACGAGCAAATTGATGTTACAGTGAATTCATCTCCAGAGATTAGTGACTTTCATTCTTGCCCCCACCCCCCCTATTGGCCAAAATGTCTGGGAAGTAGTTCCTTTCTGACTAGCTCTTGGGCATCTGCAGAAGACACGGACATGTGAAACCAAGGTTTGCACATTTGTGGCAGTGGTGGGCTTTGAACCCACGCCTCCAGAGAGACTGGAGCCTTAATCCAGCGCCTTAGACCACTCGGCCACACTACCTGCTAGTACTGTGTTTAGCTGATGCCTACTCTTTGCTCTTAACTCAAAGCAGGCAAAGCAGACAAGGCCACAAGTGAAGAAGATGTCAGGAAAAGTGATTGGTGGTCCCAGAGTTAAACTCTGAAGGAATCAGAAGGAATGGTAGGTCGTCTACAGCCTTGGCAGAGGACGGATTATGTCCACAGGCACAGAATATTTCTCCAGTGGCAACTCGGCAGTGGAGTGAGCTAGTGTTGAAGTTTCGGTACTGGAAATTGGCACCTAAAACTTCAACTGGCAGCGGTGGGATTCGAACCCACGCCTCCAGGGGAGACTGCGACCTGAACGCAGCGCCTTAGACCGCTCGGCCACGCTACCACAATCTGTGATAAAGTACTTAATAGTTAATAGCTTGTTGATGACTTTCAATACAAGCCATGTTTCCAACTCGTCCTACTTTTCTATCGTTTGTGAAGTGAATCGTAAATCATGACTTAAATAGCTTGTTCATGGTCTAGTACATGTGTATAAGGCATATTCATAAAGCAGTGTTGGCAGTGGTGGCTTTTGAGGCCACAACTCCATAAAGACATAAACTACATGTATTTGCCATCAATCGGGCCACATCATGAAATCGGCACGATAGCAGACTGATGTTGTGGTTTGTAAGTGCTGAAAACTAGAATACACGATTTGCCAATAGAGATAGCAGAGGATGGTTTCGATCCATCGACCTCTGGGTTATGGGCCCAGCACGCTTGCGCTGCGCCACTCTGCTCTGAGTTGTTATGTGAGATGGAAATTGGACCTACAATCTCTATAGATTAGGTATGTATGCAGTGCAAATAGTTAGCCAAATGTACAGTCAAGTAAAACCTCAGCGTAGACATCCATTACGAGCAAATTGATGTTACAGTGAATTCATCTCCAGAGATTAGTGACTTTCATTCTTGCCCCCACCCCCCCTATTGGCCAAAATGTCTGGGAAGTAGTTCCTTTCTGACTAGCTCTTGGGCATCTGCAGAAGACACGGACATGTGAAACCAAGGTTTGCACATTTGTGGCAGTGGTGGGCTTTGAACCCACGCCTCCAGAGAGACTGGAGCCTTAATCCAGCGCCTTAGACCACTCGGCCACACTACCTGCTAGTACTGTGTTTAGCTGATGCCTACTCTTTGCTCTTAACTCAAAGCAGGCAAAGCAGACAAGGCCACAAGTGAAGAAGATGTCAGGAAAAGTGATTGGTGGTCCCAGAGTTAAACTCTGAAGGAATCAGAAGGAATGGTAGGTCGTCTACAGCCTTGGCAGAGGACGGATTATGTCCACAGGCACAGAATATTTCTCCAGTGGCAACTCGGCAGTGGAGTGAGCTAGTGTTGAAGTTTCGGTACTGGAAATTGGCACCTAAAACTTCAACTGGCAGCGGTGGGATTCGAACCCACGCCTCCAGGGGAGACTGCGACCTGAACGCAGCGCCTTAGACCGCTCGGCCACGCTACCACAATCTGTGATAAAGTACTTAATAGTTAATAGCTTGTTGATGACTTTCAATACAAGCCATGTTTCCAACTCGTCCTACTTTTCTATCGTTTGTGAAGTGAATCGTAAATCATGACTTAAATAGCTTGTTCATGGTCTAGTACATGTGTATAAGGCATATTCATAAAGCAGTGTTGGCAGTGGTGGCTTTTGAGGCCACAACTCCATAAAGACATAAACTACATGTATTTGCCATCAATCGGGCCACATCATGAAATCGGCACGATAGCAGACTGATGTTGTGGTTTGTAAGTGCTGAAAACTAGAATACACGATTTGCCAATAGAGATAGCAGAGGATGGTTTCGATCCATCGACCTCTGGGTTATGGGCCCAGCACGCTTGCGCTGCGCCACTCTGCTCTGAGTTGTTATGTGAGATGGAAATTGGACCTACAATCTCTATAGATTAGGTATGTATGCAGTGCAAATAGTTAGCCAAATGTACAGTCAAGTAAAACCTCAGCGTAGACATCCATTACGAGCAAATTGATGTTACAGTGAATTCATCTCCAGAGATTAGTGACTTTCTTTCTTGCCCCCACCCCCCCTATTGGCCAAAATGTCTGGGAAGTCAGACTAGTTCCTTTCTGACTAGCTCTTGGGCATCTGCAGAAGACACAGACATGTGAAACAAAGGTTTGCACATTTGTGGCAGTGGTGGGATTTGAACCCACGCCTCCAGAGAGACTGGAGCCTTAATCCAGCGCCTTAGACCACTCGGCCACACTACCTGCTAGTACTGTGTTTAGCTGATGCCTACTCTTTGCTCTTAACTCAAAGCAGGCAAAGCAGACAAGGCCACAAGTGAAGAAGATGTCAGGAAAAGTGATTGGTGGTCCCAGAGTTAAACTCTGAAGGCATCAGAAGGAATGGTAGGTCGTCTACAGCCTTGGCAGAGGATGGATTATGTCCACAGGCACAGAATATTTCTCCAGTGGCAACTCGGCAGTGGAGTGAGCTAGTGTTGAAGTTTCGGTACTGGAATTTGGCACCTAAAACCTCAACTGGCAGCGGTGGGATTCAAACCCACGCCTCCAGGGGAGACTGCGACCTGAACGCAGCGCCTTAGACCGCTCGGCCACGCTACCACAATCTGTGATATAGTACTTAATAGTTAATAGCTTGTTGATGACTTTCAATACAAGCCATGTTTCCAACTCGTCCTACTTTTCTATCGTTTGTGAAGTGAATCGTAAATCATGACTTAAATAGCTTGTTCATGGTCTAGTACATGTGTATAAGGCATATTCATAAAGCAGTGTTGGCAGTGGTGGATTTTGAGGCCACAACTCCATAAAGACATAAACTACATGTATTTGCCATCAATCGGGCCACATCATGAAATCGGCACGATAGCAGACTGATGTTGTGGTTTGTAAGTGCTGAAAACTAGAATACACGATTTGCCAATTGAGATAGCAGAGGATGGTTTCGATCCATCGACCTCTGGGTTATGGGCCCAGCACGCTTCCGCTGCGCCACTCTGCTCTGAGTTGTTATGTGAGATGGAAATTGGACCTACAATCTCTATAGATTAGGTATGTATGCAGTGCAAATAGTTAGCCAAATGTACAGTCAAGTAAAACCTCAGCGTAGACATCCATTACGAGCAAATTGATGTTACAGTGAATTCATCTCCAGAGATTAGTGACTTTCATTCTTGCCCCCACCCCCCCTATTGGCCAAAATGTCTGGGAAGTAGTTCCTTTCTGACTAGCTCTTGGGCATCTGCAGAAGACACGGACATGTGAAACCAAGGTTTGCACATTTGTGGCAGTGGTGGGCTTTGAACCCACGCCTCCAGAGAGACTGGAGCCTTAAACCAGCACCTTAGACCACTCGGCCACACTACCTGCTAGTACTGTGTTTAGCTGATGCCTACTCTTTGCTCTTAACTCAAAGCAGGCAAAGCAGACAAGGCCACAAGTGAAGAAGATGTCAGGAAAAGTGATTGGTGGTCCCAGAGTTAAACTCTGAAGGAATCAGAAGGAATGGTAGGTCGTCTACAGCCTTGGCAGAGGACGGATTATGTCCACAGGCACAGAATATTTCTCCAGTGGCAACTCGGCAGTGGAGTGAGCTAGTGTTGAAGTTTCGGTACTGGAAATTGGCACCTAAAACTTCAACTGGCAGCGGTGGGATTCGAACCCACGCCTCCAGGGGAGACTGCGACCTGAACGCAGCGCCTTAGACCGCTCGGCCACGCTACCACAATCTGTGATAAAGTACTTAATAGTTAATAGCTTGTTGATGACTTTCAATACAAGCCATGTTTCCAACTCGTCCTACTTTTCTATCGTTTGTGAAGTGAATCGTAAATCATGACTTAAATAGCTTGTTCATGGTCTAGTACATGTGTATAAGGCATATTCATAAAGCAGTGTTGGCAGTGGTGGCTTTTGAGGCCACAACTCCATAAAGACATAAACTACATGTATTTGCCATCAATCGGGCCACATCATGAAATCGGCACGATAGCAGACTGATGTTGTGGTTTGTAAGTGCTGAAAACTAGAATACACGATTTGCCAATTGAGATAGCAGAGGATGGTTTCGATCCATCGACCTCTGGGTTATGGGCCCAGCACGCTTCCGCTGCGCCACTCTGCTCTGAGTTGTTATGTGAGATGGAAATTGGACCTACAATCTCTATAGATTAGGTATGTATGCAGTGCAAATAGTTAGCCAAATGTACAGTCAAGTAAAACCTCAGCGTAGACATCCATTACGAGCAAATTGATGTTACAGTGAATTCATCTCCAGAGATTAGTGACTTTCTTTCTTGCCCCCACCCCCCCTATTGGCCAAAATGTCTGGGAAGTCAGACTAGTTCCTTTCTGACTAGCTCTTGGGCATCTGCAGAAGACACAGACATGTGAAACCAAGGTTTGCACATTTGTGGCAGTGGTGGGATTTGAACCCACGCCTCCAGAGAGACTGGAGCCTTAATCCAGCGCCTTAGACCACTCGGCCACACTACCTGCTAGTACTGTGTTTAGCTGATGCCTACTCTTTGCTCTTAACTCAAAGCAGGCAAAGCAGACAAGGCCACAAGTGAAGAAGATGTCAGGAAAAGTGATTGGTGGTCCCAGAGTTAAACTCTGAAGGCATCAGAAGGAATGGTAGGTCGTCTACAGCCTTGGCAGAGGAGGGATTATGTCCACAGGCACAGAATATTTCTCCAGTGGCAACTCGGCAGTGGAGTGAGCTAGTGTTGAAGTTTCGGTACTGGAATTTGGCACCTAAAACTTCAACTGGCAGCGGTGGGATTAGAACCCACGCCTCCAGGGGAGACTGCGACCTGAACGCAGCGCCTTAGACCGCTCGGCCACGCTACCACAATCTGTGATAAAGTACTTAATAGTTAATAGCTTGTTGATGACTTTCAATACAAGCCATGTTTCCAACTCGTCCTACTTTTCTATCGTTTGTGAAGTGAATCGTAAATCATGACTTAAATAGCTTGTTCATGGTCTAGTACATGTGTATAAGGCATATTCATAAAGCAGTGTTGGCAGTGGTGGCTTTTGAGGCCACAACTCCATAAAGACATAAACTACATGTATTTGCCATCAATCGGGCCACATCATGAAATCGGCACGATAGCAGACTGATGTTGTGGTTTGTAAGTGCTGAAAACTAGAATACACGATTTGCCAATAGAGATAGCAGAGGATGGTTTCGATCCATCGACCTCTGGGTTATGGGCCCAGCACGCTTCCGCTGCGCCACTCTGCTCTGAGTTGTTATGTGAGATGGAAATTGGACCTACAATCTCTATAGATTAGGTATGTATGCAGTGCAAATAGTTAGCCAAATGTACAGTCAAGTAAAACCTCAGCGTAGACATCCATTACGAGCAAATTGATGTTACAGTGAATTCATCTCCAGAGATTAGTGACTTTCTTTCTTGCCCCCACCCCCCCTATTGGCCAAAATGTCTGGGAAGTAGTTCCTTTCTGACTAGCTCTTGGGCATCTGCAGAAGACACGGACATGTGAAACCAAGGTTTGCACATTTGTGGCAGTGGTGGGCTTTGAACCCACGCCTCCAGAGAGACTGGAGCCTTAATCCAGCGCCTTAGACCACTTGGCCACACTACCTGCTAGTACTGTGTTTAGCTGATGCCTACTCTTTGCTCTTAACTCAAAGCAGGCAAAGCAGACAAGGCCACAAGTGAAGAAGATGTCAGGAAAAGTGATTGGTGGTCCCAGAGTTAAACTCTGAAGGAATCAGAAGGAATGGTAGGTCGTCTACAGCCTTGGCAGAGGACGGATTATGTCCACAGGCACAGAATATTTCTCCAGTGGCAACTCGGCAGTGGAGTGAGCTAGTGTTGAAGTTTCGGTACTGGAAATTGGCACCTAAAACTTCAACTGGCAGCGGTGGGATTCGAACCCACGCCTCCAGGGGAGACTGCGACCTGAACGCAGCGCCTTAGACCGCTCGGCCACGCTACCACAATCTGTGATAAAGTACTTAATAGTTAATAGCTTGTTGATGACTTTCAATACAAGCCATGTTTCCAACTCGTCCTACTTTTCTATCGTTTGTGAAGTGAATCGTAAATCATGACTTAAATAGCTTGTTCATGGTCTAGTACATGTGTATAAGGCATATTCATAAAGCAGTGTTGGCAGTGGTGGCTTTTGAGGCCACAACTCCATAAAGACATAAACTACATGTATTTGCCATCAATCGGGCCACATCATGAAATCGGCACGATAGCAGACTGATGTTGTGGTTTGTAAGTGCTGAAAACTAGAATACACGATTTGCCAATAGAGATAGCAGAGGATGGTTTCGATCCATCGACCTCTGGGTTATGGGCCCAGCACGCTTCCGCTGCGCCACTCTGCTCTGAGTTGTTATGTGAGATGGAAATTGGACCTACAATCTCTATAGATTAGGTATGTATGCAGTGCAAATAGTTAGCCAAATGTACAGTCAAGTAAAACCTCAGCGTAGACATCCATTACGAGCAAATTGATGTTACAGTGAATTCATCTCCAGAGATTAGTGACTTTCTTTCTTGCCCCCACCCCCCCTATTGGCCAAAATGTCTGGGAAGTCAGACTAGTTCCTTTCTGACTAGCTCTTGGGCATCTGCAGAAGACACAGACATGTGAAACGAAGGTTTGCACATTTGTGGCAGTGGTGGGATTTGAACCCACGCCTCCAGAGAGACTGGAGCCTTAATCCAGCGCCTTAGACCACTCGGCCACACTACCTGCTAGTACTGTGTTTAGCTGATGCCTACTCTTTGCTCTTAACTCAAAGCAGGCAAAGCAGACAAGGCCACAAGTGAAGAAGATGTCAGGAAAAGTGATTGGTGGTCCCAGAGTTAAACTCTGAAGGCATCAGAAGGAATGGTAGGTCGTCTACAGCCTTGGCAGAGGATGGATTATGTCCACAGGCACAGAATATTTCTCCAGTGGCAACTCGGCAGTGGAGTGAGCTAGTGTTGAAGTTTCGGTACTGGAATTTGGCACCTAAAACCTCAACTGGCAGCGGTGGGATTCAAACCCACGCCTCCAATGGAGACTGCGACCTGAACGCAGCGCCTTAGACCGCTCGGCCACGCTACCACAATCTGTGATATAGTACTTAATAGTTAATAGCTTGTTGATGACTTTCAATACAAGCCATGTTTCCAACTCGTCCTACTTTTCTATCGTTTGTGAAGTGAATCGTAAATCATGACTTAAATAGCTTGTTCATGGTCTAGTACATGTGTATAAGGCATATTCATAAAGCAGTGTTGGCAGTGGTGGATTTTGAGGCCACAACTCCATAAAGACATAAACTACATGTATTTGCCATCAATCGGGCCACATCATGAAATCGGCACGATAGCAGACTGATGTTGTGGTTTGTAAGTGCTGAAAACTAGAATACACGATTTGCCAATTGAGATAGCAGAGGATGGTTTCGATCCATCGACCTCTGGGTTATGGGCCCAGCACGCTTCCGCTGCGCCACTCTGCTCTGAGTTGTTATGTGAGATGGAAATTGGACCTACAATCTCTATAGATTAGGTATGTATGCAGTGCAAATAGTTAGCCAAATGTACAGTCAAGTAAAACCTCAGCGTAGACATCCATTACGAGCAAATTGATGTTACAGTGAATTCATCTCCAGAGATTAGTGACTTTCATTCTTGCCCCCACCCCCCCTATTGGCCAAAATGTCTGGGAAGTAGTTCCTTTCTGACTAGCTCTTGGGCATCTGCAGAAGACACGGACATGTGAAACCAAGGTTTGCACATTTGTGGCAGTGGTGGGCTTTGAACCCACGCCTCCAGAGAGACTGGAGCCTTAATCCAGCGCCTTAGACCACTCGGCCACACTACCTGCTAGTACTGTGTTTAGCTGATGCCTACTCTTTGCTCTTAACTCAAAGCAGGCAAAGCAGACAAGGCCACAAGTGAAGAAGATGTCAGGAAAAGTGATTGGTGGTCCCAGAGTTAAACTCTGAAGGAATCAGAAGGAATGGTAGGTCGTCTACAGCCTTGGCAGAGGACGGATTATGTCCACAGGCACAGAATATTTCTCCAGTGGCAACTCGGCAGTGGAGTGAGCTAGTGTTGAAGTTTCGGTACTGGAAATTGGCACCTAAAACTTCAACTGGCAGCGGTGGGATTCGAACCCACGCCTCCAGGGGAGACTGCGACCTGAACGCAGCGCCTTAGACCGCTCGGCCACGCTACCACAATCTGTGATAAAGTACTTAATAGTTAATAGCTTGTTGATGACTTTCAATACAAGCCATGTTTCCAACTCGTCCTACTTTTCTATCGTTTGTGAAGTGAATCGTAAATCATGACTTAAATAGCTTGTTCATGGTCTAGTACATGTGTATAAGGCATATTCATAAAGCAGTGTTGGCAGTGGTGGCTTTTGAGGCCACAACTCCATAAAGACATAAACTACATGTATTTGCCATCAATCGGGCCACATCATGAAATCGGCACGATAGCAGACTGATGTTGTGGTTTGTAAGTGCTGAAAACTAGAATACACGATTTGCCAATAGAGATAGCAGAGGATGGTTTCGATCCATCGACCTCTGGGTTATGGGCCCAGCACGCTTGCGCTGCGCCACTCTGCTCTGAGTTGTTATGTGAGATGGAAATTGGACCTACAATCTCTATAGATTAGGTATGTATGCAGTGCAAATAGTTAGCCAAATGTACAGTCAAGTAAAACCTCAGCGTAGACATCCATTACGAGCAAATTGATGTTACAGTGAATTCATCTCCAGAGATTAGTGACTTTCATTCTTGCCCCCACCCCCCCTATTGGCCAAAATGTCTGGGAAGTAGTTCCTTTCTGACTAGCTCTTGGGCATCTGCAGAAGACACGGACATGTGAAACCAAGGTTTGCACATTTGTGGCAGTGGTGGGCTTTGAACCCACGCCTCCAGAGAGACTGGAGCCTTAATCCAGCGCCTTAGACCACTCGGCCACACTACCTGCTAGTACTGTGTTTAGCTGATGCCTACTCTTTGCTCTTAACTCAAAGCAGGCAAAGCAGACAAGGCCACAAGTGAAGAAGATGTCAGGAAAAGTGATTGGTGGTCCCAGAGTTAAACTCTGAAGGAATCAGAAGGAATGGTAGGTCGTCTACAGCCTTGGCAGAGGACGGATTATGTCCACAGGCACAGAATATTTCTCCAGTGGCAACTCGGCAGTGGAGTGAGCTAGTGTTGAAGTTTCGGTACTGGAAATTGGCACCTAAAACTTCAACTGGCAGCGGTGGGATTCGAACCCACGCCTCCAGGGGAGACTGCGACCTGAACGCAGCGCCTTAGACCGCTCGGCCACGCTACCACAATCTGTGATAAAGTACTTAATAGTTAATAGCTTGTTGATGACTTTCAATACAAGCCATGTTTCCAACTCGTCCTACTTTTCTATCGTTTGTGAAGTGAATCGTAAATCATGACTTAAATAGCTTGTTCATGGTCTAGTACATGTGTATAAGGCATATTCATAAAGCAGTGTTGGCAGTGGTGGCTTTTGAGGCCACAACTCCATAAAGACATAAACTACATGTATTTGCCATCAATCGGGCCACATCATGAAATCGGCACGATAGCAGACTGATGTTGTGGTTTGTAAGTGCTGAAAACTAGAATACACGATTTGCCAATTGAGATAGCAGAGGATGGTTTCGATCCATCGACCTCTGGGTTATGGGCCCAGCACGCTTCCGCTGCGCCACTCTGCTCTGAGTTGTTATGTGAGATGGAAATTGGACCTACAATCTCTATAGATTAGGTATGTATGCAGTGCAAATAGTTAGCCAAATGTACAGTCAAGTAAAACCTCAGCGTAGACATCCATTACGAGCAAATTGATGTTACAGTGAATTCATCTCCAGAGATTAGTGACTTTCATTCTTGCCCCCACCCCCCCTATTGGCCAAAATGTCTGGGAAGTAGTTCCTTTCTGACTAGCTCTTGGGCATCTGCAGAAGACACGGACATGTGAAACCAAGGTTTGCACATTTGTGGCAGTGGTGGGCTTTGAACCCACGCCTCCAGAGAGACTGGAGCCTTAATCCAGCGCCTTAGACCACTCGGCCACACTACCTGCTAGTACTGTGTTTAGCTGATGCCTACTCTTTGCTCTTAACTCAAAGCAGGCAAAGCAGACAAGGCCACAAGTGAAGAAGATGTCAGGAAAAGTGATTGGTGGTCCCAGAGTTAAACTCTGAAGGAATCAGAAGGAATGGTAGGTCGTCTACAGCCTTGGCAGAGGACGGATTATGTCCACAGGCACAGAATATTTCTCCAGTGGCAACTCGGCAGTGGAGTGAGCTAGTGTTGAAGTTTCGGTACTGGAAATTGGCACCTAAAACTTCAACTGGCAGCGGTGGGATTCGAACCCACGCCTCCAGGGGAGACTGCGACCTGAACGCAGCGCCTTAGACCGCTCGGCCACGCTACCACAATCTGTGATAAAGTACTTAATAGTTAATAGCTTGTTGATGACTTTCAATACAAGCCATGTTTCCAACTCGTCCTACTTTTCTATCGTTTGTGAAGTGAATCGTAAATCATGACTTAAATAGCTTGTTCATGGTCTAGTACATGTGTATAAGGCATATTCATAAAGCAGTGTTGGCAGTGGTGGCTTTTGAGGCCACAACTCCATAAAGACATAAACTACATGTATTTGCCATCAATCGGGCCACATCATGAAATCGGCACGATAGCAGACTGATGTTGTGGTTTGTAAGTGCTGAAAACTAGAATACACGATTTGCCAATAGAGATAGCAGAGGATGGTTTCGATCCATCGACCTCTGGGTTATGGGCCCAGCACGCTTGCGCTGCGCCACTCTGCTCTGAGTTGTTATGTGAGATGGAAATTGGACCTACAATCTCTATAGATTAGGTATGTATGCAGTGCAAATAGTTAGCCAAATGTACAGTCAAGTAAAACCTCAGCGTAGACATCCATTACGAGCAAATTGATGTTACAGTGAATTCATCTCCAGAGATTAGTGACTTTCATTCTTGCCCCCACCCCCCCTATTGGCCAAAATGTCTGGGAAGTAGTTCCTTTCTGACTAGCTCTTGGGCATCTGCAGAAGACACGGACATGTGAAACCAAGGTTTGCACATTTGTGGCAGTGGTGGGCTTTGAACCCACGCCTCCAGAGAGACTGGAGCCTTAATCCAGCGCCTTAGACCACTCGGCCACACTACCTGCTAGTACTGTGTTTAGCTGATGCCTACTCTTTGCTCTTAACTCAAAGCAGGCAAAGCAGACAAGGCCACAAGTGAAGAAGATGTCAGGAAAAGTGATTGGTGGTCCCAGAGTTAAACTCTGAAGGAATCAGAAGGAATGGTAGGTCGTCTACAGCCTTGGCAGAGGACGGATTATGTCCACAGGCACAGAATATTTCTCCAGTGGCAACTCGGCAGTGGAGTGAGCTAGTGTTGAAGTTTCGGTACTGGAAATTGGCACCTAAAACTTCAACTGGCAGCGGTGGGATTCGAACCCACGCCTCCAGGGGAGACTGCGACCTGAACGCAGCGCCTTAGACCGCTCGGCCACGCTACCACAATCTGTGATAAAGTACTTAATAGTTAATAGCTTGTTGATGACTTTCAATACAAGCCATGTTTCCAACTCGTCCTACTTTTCTATCGTTTGTGAAGTGAATCGTAAATCATGACTTAAATAGCTTGTTCATGGTCTAGTACATGTGTATAAGGCATATTCATAAAGCAGTGTTGGCAGTGGTGGCTTTTGAGGCCACAACTCCATAAAGACATAAACTACATGTATTTGCCATCAATCGGGCCACATCATGAAATCGGCACGATAGCAGACTGATGTTGTGGTTTGTAAGTGCTGAAAACTAGAATACACGATTTGCCAATAGAGATAGCAGAGGATGGTTTCGATCCATCGACCTCTGGGTTATGGGCCCAGCACGCTTGCGCTGCGCCACTCTGCTCTGAGTTGTTATGTGAGATGGAAATTGGACCTACAATCTCTATAGATTAGGTATGTATGCAGTGCAAATAGTTAGCCAAATGTACAGTCAAGTAAAACCTCAGCGTAGACATCCATTACGAGCAAATTGATGTTACAGTGAATTCATCTCCAGAGATTAGTGACTTTCTTTCTTGCCCCCACCCCCCCTATTGGCCAAAATGTCTGGGAAGTCAGACTAGTTCCTTTCTGACTAGCTCTTGGGCATCTGCAGAAGACACAGACATGTGAAACAAAGGTTTGCACATTTGTGGCAGTGGTGGGATTTGAACCCACGCCTCCAGAGAGACTGGAGCCTTAATCCAGCGCCTTAGACCACTCGGCCACACTACCTGCTAGTACTGTGTTTAGCTGATGCCTACTCTTTGCTCTTAACTCAAAGCAGGCAAAGCAGACAAGGCCACAAGTGAAGAAGATGTCAGGAAAAGTGATTGGTGGTCCCAGAGTTAAACTCTGAAGGCATCAGAAGGAATGGTAGGTCGTCTACAGCCTTGGCAGAGGATGGATTATGTCCACAGGCACAGAATATTTCTCCAGTGGCAACTCGGCAGTGGAGTGAGCTAGTGTTGAAGTTTCGGTACTGGAATTTGGCACCTAAAACCTCAACTGGCAGCGGTGGGATTCAAACCCACGCCTCCAGGGGAGACTGCGACCTGAACGCAGCGCCTTAGACCGCTCGGCCACGCTACCACAATCTGTGATATAGTACTTAATAGTTAATAGCTTGTTGATGACTTTCAATACAAGCCATGTTTCCAACTCGTCCTACTTTTCTATCGTTTGTGAAGTGAATCGTAAATCATGACTTAAATAGCTTGTTCATGGTCTAGTACATGTGTATAAGGCATATTCATAAAGCAGTGTTGGCAGTGGTGGATTTTGAGGCCACAACTCCATAAAGACATAAACTACATGTATTTGCCATCAATCGGGCCACATCATGAAATCGGCACGATAGCAGACTGATGTTGTGGTTTGTAAGTGCTGAAAACTAGAATACACGATTTGCCAATTGAGATAGCAGAGGATGGTTTCGATCCATCGACCTCTGGGTTATGGGCCCAGCACGCTTCCGCTGCGCCACTCTGCTCTGAGTTGTTATGTGAGATGGAAATTGGACCTACAATCTCTATAGATTAGGTATGTATGCAGTGCAAATAGTTAGCCAAATGTACAGTCAAGTAAAACCTCAGCGTAGACATCCATTACGAGCAAATTGATGTTACAGTGAATTCATCTCCAGAGATTAGTGACTTTCATTCTTGCCCCCACCCCCCCTATTGGCCAAAATGTCTGGGAAGTAGTTCCTTTCTGACTAGCTCTTGGGCATCTGCAGAAGACACGGACATGTGAAACCAAGGTTTGCACATTTGTGGCAGTGGTGGGCTTTGAACCCACGCCTCCAGAGAGACTGGAGCCTTAAACCAGCACCTTAGACCACTCGGCCACACTACCTGCTAGTACTGTGTTTAGCTGATGCCTACTCTTTGCTCTTAACTCAAAGCAGGCAAAGCAGACAAGGCCACAAGTGAAGAAGATGTCAGGAAAAGTGATTGGTGGTCCCAGAGTTAAACTCTGAAGGAATCAGAAGGAATGGTAGGTCGTCTACAGCCTTGGCAGAGGACGGATTATGTCCACAGGCACAGAATATTTCTCCAGTGGCAACTCGGCAGTGGAGTGAGCTAGTGTTGAAGTTTCGGTACTGGAAATTGGCACCTAAAACTTCAACTGGCAGCGGTGGGATTCGAACCCACGCCTCCAGGGGAGACTGCGACCTGAACGCAGCGCCTTAGACCGCTCGGCCACGCTACCACAATCTGTGATAAAGTACTTAATAGTTAATAGCTTGTTGATGACTTTCAATACAAGCCATGTTTCCAACTCGTCCTACTTTTCTATCGTTTGTGAAGTGAATCGTAAATCATGACTTAAATAGCTTGTTCATGGTCTAGTACATGTGTATAAGGCATATTCATAAAGCAGTGTTGGCAGTGGTGGCTTTTGAGGCCACAACTCCATAAAGACATAAACTACATGTATTTGCCATCAATCGGGCCACATCATGAAATCGGCACGATAGCAGACTGATGTTGTGGTTTGTAAGTGCTGAAAACTAGAATACACGATTTGCCAATTGAGATAGCAGAGGATGGTTTCGATCCATCGACCTCTGGGTTATGGGCCCAGCACGCTTCCGCTGCGCCACTCTGCTCTGAGTTGTTATGTGAGATGGAAATTGGACCTACAATCTCTATAGATTAGGTATGTATGCAGTGCAAATAGTTAGCCAAATGTACAGTCAAGTAAAACCTCAGCGTAGACATCCATTACGAGCAAATTGATGTTACAGTGAATTCATCTCCAGAGATTAGTGACTTTCTTTCTTGCCCCCACCCCCCCTATTGGCCAAAATGTCTGGGAAGTCAGACTAGTTCCTTTCTGACTAGCTCTTGGGCATCTGCAGAAGACACAGACATGTGAAACCAAGGTTTGCACATTTGTGGCAGTGGTGGGATTTGAACCCACGCCTCCAGAGAGACTGGAGCCTTAATCCAGCGCCTTAGACCACTCGGCCACACTACCTGCTAGTACTGTGTTTAGCTGATGCCTACTCTTTGCTCTTAACTCAAAGCAGGCAAAGCAGACAAGGCCACAAGTGAAGAAGATGTCAGGAAAAGTGATTGGTGGTCCCAGAGTTAAACTCTGAAGGCATCAGAAGGAATGGTAGGTCGTCTACAGCCTTGGCAGAGGAGGGATTATGTCCACAGGCACAGAATATTTCTCCAGTGGCAACTCGGCAGTGGAGTGAGCTAGTGTTGAAGTTTCGGTACTGGAATTTGGCACCTAAAACTTCAACTGGCAGCGGTGGGATTAGAACCCACGCCTCCAGGGGAGACTGCGACCTGAACGCAGCGCCTTAGACCGCTCGGCCACGCTACCACAATCTGTGATAAAGTACTTAATAGTTAATAGCTTGTTGATGACTTTCAATACAAGCCATGTTTCCAACTCGTCCTACTTTTCTATCGTTTGTGAAGTGAATCGTAAATCATGACTTAAATAGCTTGTTCATGGTCTAGTACATGTGTATAAGGCATATTCATAAAGCAGTGTTGGCAGTGGTGGCTTTTGAGGCCACAACTCCATAAAGACATAAACTACATGTATTTGCCATCAATCGGGCCACATCATGAAATCGGCACGATAGCAGACTGATGTTGTGGTTTGTAAGTGCTGAAAACTAGAATACACGATTTGCCAATAGAGATAGCAGAGGATGGTTTCGATCCATCGACCTCTGGGTTATGGGCCCAGCACGCTTCCGCTGCGCCACTCTGCTCTGAGTTGTTATGTGAGATGGAAATTGGACCTACAATCTCTATAGATTAGGTATGTATGCAGTGCAAATAGTTAGCCAAATGTACAGTCAAGTAAAACCTCAGCGTAGACATCCATTACGAGCAAATTGATGTTACAGTGAATTCATCTCCAGAGATTAGTGACTTTCTTTCTTGCCCCCACCCCCCCTATTGGCCAAAATGTCTGGGAAGTAGTTCCTTTCTGACTAGCTCTTGGGCATCTGCAGAAGACACGGACATGTGAAACCAAGGTTTGCACATTTGTGGCAGTGGTGGGCTTTGAACCCACGCCTCCAGAGAGACTGGAGCCTTAATCCAGCGCCTTAGACCACTTGGCCACACTACCTGCTAGTACTGTGTTTAGCTGATGCCTACTCTTTGCTCTTAACTCAAAGCAGGCAAAGCAGACAAGGCCACAAGTGAAGAAGATGTCAGGAAAAGTGATTGGTGGTCCCAGAGTTAAACTCTGAAGGAATCAGAAGGAATGGTAGGTCGTCTACAGCCTTGGCAGAGGACGGATTATGTCCACAGGCACAGAATATTTCTCCAGTGGCAACTCGGCAGTGGAGTGAGCTAGTGTTGAAGTTTCGGTACTGGAAATTGGCACCTAAAACTTCAACTGGCAGCGGTGGGATTCGAACCCACGCCTCCAGGGGAGACTGCGACCTGAACGCAGCGCCTTAGACCGCTCGGCCACGCTACCACAATCTGTGATAAAGTACTTAATAGTTAATAGCTTGTTGATGACTTTCAATACAAGCCATGTTTCCAACTCGTCCTACTTTTCTATCGTTTGTGAAGTGAATCGTAAATCATGACTTAAATAGCTTGTTCATGGTCTAGTACATGTGTATAAGGCATATTCATAAAGCAGTGTTGGCAGTGGTGGCTTTTGAGGCCACAACTCCATAAAGACATAAACTACATGTATTTGCCATCAATCGGGCCACATCATGAAATCGGCACGATAGCAGACTGATGTTGTGGTTTGTAAGTGCTGAAAACTAGAATACACGATTTGCCAATAGAGATAGCAGAGGATGGTTTCGATCCATCGACCTCTGGGTTATGGGCCCAGCACGCTTCCGCTGCGCCACTCTGCTCTGAGTTGTTATGTGAGATGGAAATTGGACCTACAATCTCTATAGATTAGGTATGTATGCAGTGCAAATAGTTAGCCAAATGTACAGTCAAGTAAAACCTCAGCGTAGACATCCATTACGAGCAAATTGATGTTACAGTGAATTCATCTCCAGAGATTAGTGACTTTCTTTCTTGCCCCCACCCCCCCTATTGGCCAAAATGTCTGGGAAGTCAGACTAGTTCCTTTCTGACTAGCTCTTGGGCATCTGCAGAAGACACAGACATGTGAAACGAAGGTTTGCACATTTGTGGCAGTGGTGGGATTTGAACCCACGCCTCCAGAGAGACTGGAGCCTTAATCCAGCGCCTTAGACCACTCGGCCACACTACCTGCTAGTACTGTGTTTAGCTGATGCCTACTCTTTGCTCTTAACTCAAAGCAGGCAAAGCAGACAAGGCCACAAGTGAAGAAGATGTCAGGAAAAGTGATTGGTGGTCCCAGAGTTAAACTCTGAAGGCATCAGAAGGAATGGTAGGTCGTCTACAGCCTTGGCAGAGGATGGATTATGTCCACAGGCACAGAATATTTCTCCAGTGGCAACTCGGCAGTGGAGTGAGCTAGTGTTGAAGTTTCGGTACTGGAATTTGGCACCTAAAACCTCAACTGGCAGCGGTGGGATTCAAACCCACGCCTCCAATGGAGACTGCGACCTGAACGCAGCGCCTTAGACCGCTCGGCCACGCTACCACAATCTGTGATATAGTACTTAATAGTTAATAGCTTGTTGATGACTTTCAATACAAGCCATGTTTCCAACTCGTCCTACTTTTCTATCGTTTGTGAAGTGAATCGTAAATCATGACTTAAATAGCTTGTTCATGGTCTAGTACATGTGTATAAGGCATATTCATAAAGCAGTGTTGGCAGTGGTGGATTTTGAG
>NC_136797.1:45217623-45277623 GCF_951216825.1 Electrona antarctica | reverse complement strand
TGCACATTTGTGGCAGTGGTGGGATTTGAACCCACGCCTCCAGAGAGACTGGAGCCTTAATCCAGCGCCTTAGACCACTCGGCCACACTACCTGCTAGTACTGTGTTTAGCTGATGCCTACTCTTTGCTCTTAACTCAAAGCAGGCAAAGCAGACAAGGCCACAAGTGAAGAAGATGTCAGGAAAAGTGATTGGTGGTCCCAGAGTTAAACTATGAAGGCATCAGAAGGAATGGTAGGTCGTCTACAGCCTTGGCAGAGGATGGATTATGTCCACAGGCACAGAATATTTCTCCAGTGGCAACTCGGCAGTGGAGTGAGCTAGTGTTGAAGTTTCGGTACTGGAATTTGGCACCTAAAACCTCAACTGGCAGCGGTGGGATTCAAACCCACGCCTCCAATGGAGACTGCGACCTGAACGCAGCGCCTTAGACCGCTCGGCCACGCTACCACAATCTGTGATATAGTACTTAATAGTTAATAGCTTGTTGATGACTTTCAATACAAGCCATGTTTCCAACTCGTCCTACTTTTCTATCGTTTGTGAAGTGAATCGTAAATCATGACTTAAATAGCTTGTTCATGGTCTAGTACATGTGTATAAGGCATATTCATAAAGCAGTGTTGGCAGTGGTGGATTTTGAGGCCACAACTCCATAAAGACATAAACTACATGTATTTGCCATCAATCGGGCCACATCATGAAATCGGCACGATAGCAGACTGATGTTGTGGTTTGTAAGTGCTGAAAACTAGAATACACGATTTGCCAATTGAGATAGCAGAGGATGGTTTCGATCCATCGACCTCTGGGTTATGGGCCCAGCACGCTTCCGCTGCGCCACTCTGCTCTGAGTTGTTATGTGAGATGGAAATTGGACCTACAATCTCTATAGATTAGGTATGTATGCAGTGCAAATAGTTAGCCAAATGTACAGTCAAGTAAAACCTCAGCGTAGACATCCATTACGAGCAAATTGATGTTACAGTGAATTCATCTCCAGAGATTAGTGACTTTCTTTCTTGCCCCCACCCCCCCTATTGGCCAAAATGTCTGGGAAGTCAGACTAGTTCCTTTCTGACTAGCTCTTGGGCATCTGCAGAAGACACGGACATGTGAAACCAAGGTTTGCACATTTGTGGCAGTGGTGGGATTTGAACCCACGCCTCCAGAGAGACTGGAGCCTTAATCCAGCGCCTTAGACCACTCGGCCACACTACCTGCTAGTACTGTGTTTAGCTGATGCCTACTCTTTGCTCTTAACTCAAAGCAGGCAAAGCAGACAAGGCCACAAGTGAAGAAGATGTCAGGAAAAGTGATTGGTGGTCCCAGAGTTAAACTCTGAAGGAATCAGAAGGAATGGTAGGTCGTCTACAGCCTTGGCAGAGGACGGATTATGTCCACAGGCACAGAATATTTCTCCAGTGGCAACTCGGCAGTGGAGTGAGCTAGTGTTGAAGTTTCGGTACTGGAAATTGGCACCTAAAACTTCAACTGGCAGCGGTGGGATTCGAACCCACGCCTCCAGGGGAGACTGCGACCTGAACGCAGCGCCTTAGACCGCTCGGCCACGCTACCACAATCTGTGATAAAGTACTTAATAGTTAATAGCTTGTTGATGACTTTCAATACAAGCCATGTTTCCAACTCGTCCTACTTTTCTATCGTTTGTGAAGTGAATCGTAAATCATGACTTAAATAGCTTGTTCATGGTCTAGTACATGTGTATAAGGCATATTCATAAAGCAGTGTTGGCAGTGGTGGCTTTTGAGGCCACAACTCCATAAAGACATAAACTACATGTATTTGCCATCAATCGGGCCACATCATGAAATCGGCACGATAGCAGACTGATGTTGTGGTTTGTAAGTGCTGAAAACTAGAATACACGATTTGCCAATAGAGATAGCAGAGGATGGTTTCGATCCATCGACCTCTGGGTTATGGGCCCAGCACGCTTCCGCTGCGCCACTCTGCTCTGAGTTGTTATGTGAGATGGAAATTGGACCTACAATCTCTATAGATTAGGTATGTATGCAGTGCAAATAGTTAGCCAAATGTACAGTCAAGTAAAACCTCAGCGTAGACATCCATTACGAGCAAATTGATGTTACAGTGAATTCATCTCCAGAGATTAGTGACTTTCTTTCTTGCCCCCACCCCCCCTATTGGCCAAAATGTCTGGGAAGTCAGACTAGTTCCTTTCTGACTAGCTCTTGGGCATCTGCAGAAGACACAGACATGTGAAACAAAGGTTTGCACATTTGTGGCAGTGGTGGGATTTGAACCCACGCCTCCAGAGAGACTGGAGCCTTAATCCAGCGCCTTAGACCACTCGGCCACACTACCTGCTAGTACTGTGTTTAGCTGATGCCTACTCTTTGCTCTTAACTCAAAGCAGGCAAAGCAGACAAGGCCACAAGTGAAGAAGATGTCAGGAAAAGTGATTGGTGGTCCCAGAGTTAAACTCTGAAGGCATCAGAAGGAATGGTAGGTCGTCTACAGCCTTGGCAGAGGATGGATTATGTCCACAGGCACAGAATATTTCTCCAGTGGCAACTCGGCAGTGGAGTGAGCTAGTGTTGAAGTTTCGGTACTGGAATTTGGCACCTAAAACCTCAACTGGCAGCGGTGGGATTCAAACCCACGCCTCCAGGGGAGACTGCGACCTGAACGCAGCGCCTTAGACCGCTCGGCCACGCTACCACAATCTGTGATATAGTACTTAATAGTTAATAGCTTGTTGATGACTTTCAATACAAGCCATGTTTCCAACTCGTCCTACTTTTCTATCGTTTGTGAAGTGAATCGTAAATCATGACTTAAATAGCTTGTTCATGGTCTAGTACATGTGTATAAGGCATATTCATAAAGCAGTGTTGGCAGTGGTGGATTTTGAGGCCACAACTCCATAAAGACATAAACTACATGTATTTGCCATCAATCGGGCCACATCATGAAATCGGCACGATAGCAGACTGATGTTGTGGTTTGTAAGTGCTGAAAACTAGAATACACGATTTGCCAATTGAGATAGCAGAGGATGGTTTCGATCCATCGACCTCTGGGTTATGGGCCCAGCACGCTTCCGCTGCGCCACTCTGCTCTGAGTTGTTATGTGAGATGGAAATTGGACCTACAATCTCTATAGATTAGGTATGTATGCAGTGCAAATAGTTAGCCAAATGTACAGTCAAGTAAAACCTCAGCGTAGACATCCATTACGAGCAAATTGATGTTACAGTGAATTCATCTCCAGAGATTAGTGACTTTCTTTCTTGCCCCCACCCCCCCTATTGGCCAAAATGTCTGGGAAGTCAGACTAGTTCCTTTCTGACTAGCTCTTGGGCATCTGCAGAAGACACAGACATGTGAAACCAAGGTTTGCACATTTGTGGCAGTGGTGGGATTTGAACCCACGCCTCCAGAGAGACTGGAGCCTTAATCCAGCGCCTTAGACCACTCGGCCACACTACCTGCTAGTACTGTGTTTAGCTGATGCCTACTCTTTGCTCTTAACTCAAAGCAGGCAAAGCAGACAAGGCCACAAGTGAAGAAGATGTCAGGAAAAGTGATTGGTGGTCCCAGAGTTAAACTCTGAAGGCATCAGAAGGAATGGTAGGTCGTCTACAGCCTTGGCAGAGGAGGGATTATGTCCACAGGCACAGAATATTTCTCCAGTGGCAACTCGGCAGTGGAGTGAGCTAGTGTTGAAGTTTCGGTACTGGAATTTGGCACCTAAAACCTCAACTGGCAGCGGTGGGATTCGAACCCACGCCTCCAGGGGAGACTGCGACCTGAACGCAGCGCCTTAGACCGCTCGGCCACGCTACCACAATCTGTGATATAGTACTTAATAGTTAATAGCTTGTTGATGACTTTCAATACAAGCCATGTTTCCAACTCGTCCTACTTTTCTATCGTTTGTGAAGTGAATCGTAAATCATGACTTAAATAGCTTGTTCATGGTCTAGTACATGTGTATAAGGCATATTCATAAAGCAGTGTTGGCAGTGGTGGATTTTGAGGCCACAACTCCATAAAGACATAAACTACATGTATTTGCCATCAATCGGGCCACATCATGAAATCGGCACGATAGCAGACTGATGTTGTGGTTTGTAAGTGCTGAAAACTAGAATACACGATTTGCCAATTGAGATAGCAGAGGATGGTTTCGATCCATCGACCTCTGGGTTATGGGCCCAGCACGCTTCCGCTGCGCCACTCTGCTCTGAGTTGTTATGTGAGATGGAAATTGGACCTACAATCTCTATAGATTAGGTATGTATGCAGTGCAAATAGTTAGCCAAATGTACAGTCAAGTAAAACCTCAGCGTAGACATCCATTACGAGCAAATTGATGTTACAGTGAATTCATCTCCAGAGATTAGTGACTTTCTTTCTTGCCCCCACCCCCCCTATTGGCCAAAATGTCTGGGAAGTCAGACTAGTTCCTTTCTGACTAGCTCTTGGGCATCTGCAGAAGACACGGACATGTGAAACCAAGGTTTGCACATTTGTGGCAGTGGTGGGATTTGAACCCACGCCTCCAGAGAGACTGGAGCCTTAATCCAGCGCCTTAGACCACTCGGCCACACTACCTGCTAGTACTGTGTTTAGCTGATGCCTACTCTTTGCTCTTAACTCAAAGCAGGCAAAGCAGACAAGGCCACAAGTGAAGAAGATGTCAGGAAAAGTGATTGGTGGTCCCAGAGTTAAACTCTGAAGGAATCAGAAGGAATGGTAGGTCGTCTACAGCCTTGGCAGAGGACGGATTATGTCCACAGGCACAGAATATTTCTCCAGTGGCAACTCGGCAGTGGAGTGAGCTAGTGTTGAAGTTTCGGTACTGGAAATTGGCACCTAAAACTTCAACTGGCAGCGGTGGGATTCGAACCCACGCCTCCAGGGGAGACTGCGACCTGAACGCAGTGCCTTAGACCGCTCGGCCACGCTACCACAATCTGTGATAAAGTACTTAATAGTTAATAGCTTGTTGATGACTTTCAATACAAGCCATGTTTCCAACTCGTCCTACTTTTCTATCGTTTGTGAAGTGAATCGTAAATCATGACTTAAATAGCTTGTTCATGGTCTAGTACATGTGTATAAGGCATATTCATAAAGCAGTGTTGGCAGTGGTGGCTTTTGAGGCCACAACTCCATAAAGACATAAACTACATGTATTTGCCATCAATCGGGCCACATCATGAAATCGGCACGATAGCAGACTGATGTTGTGGTTTGTAAGTGCTGAAAACTAGAATACACGATTTGCCAATAGAGATAGCAGAGGATGGTTTCGATCCATCGACCTCTGGGTTATGGGCCCAGCACGCTTCCGCTGCGCCACTCTGCTCTGAGTTGTTATGTGAGATGGAAATTGGACCTACAATCTCTATAGATTAGGTATGTATGCAGTGCAAATAGTTAGCCAAATGTACAGTCAAGTAAAACCTCAGCGTAGACATCCATTACGAGCAAATTGATGTTACAGTGAATTCATCTCCAGAGATTAGTGACTTTCTTTCTTGCCCCCACCCCCCCTATTGGCCAAAATGTCTGGGAAGTCAGACTAGTTCCTTTCTGACTAGCTCTTGGGCATCTGCAGAAGACACAGACATGTGAAACAAAGGTTTGCACATTTGTGGCAGTGGTGGGATTTGAACCCACGCCTCCAGAGAGACTGGAGCCTTAATCCAGCGCCTTAGACCACTCGGCCACACTACCTGCTAGTACTGTGTTTAGCTGATGCCTACTCTTTGCTCTTAACTCAAAGCAGGCAAAGCAGACAAGGCCACAAGTGAAGAAGATGTCAGGAAAAGTGATTGGTGGTCCCAGAGTTAAACTCTGAAGGCATCAGAAGGAATGGTAGGTCGTCTACAGCCTTGGCAGAGGATGGATTATGTCCACAGGCACAGAATATTTCTCCAGTGGCAACTCGGCAGTGGAGTGAGCTAGTGTTGAAGTTTCGGTACTGGAATTTGGCACCTAAAACCTCAACTGGCAGCGGTGGGATTCAAACCCACGCCTCCAGGGGAGACTGCGACCTGAACGCAGCGCCTTAGACCGCTCGGCCACGCTACCACAATCTGTGATATAGTACTTAATAGTTAATAGCTTGTTGATGACTTTCAATACAAGCCATGTTTCCAACTCGTCCTACTTTTCTATCGTTTGTGAAGTGAATCGTAAATCATGACTTAAATAGCTTGTTCATGGTCTAGTACATGTGTATAAGGCATATTCATAAAGCAGTGTTGGCAGTGGTGGATTTTGAGGCCACAACTCCATAAAGACATAAACTACATGTATTTGCCATCAATCGGGCCACATCATGAAATCGGCACGATAGCAGACTGATGTTGTGGTTTGTAAGTGCTGAAAACTAGAATACACGATTTGCCAATTGAGATAGCAGAGGATGGTTTCGATCCATCGACCTCTGGGTTATGGGCCCAGCACGCTTCCGCTGCGCCACTCTGCTCTGAGTTGTTATGTGAGATGGAAATTGGACCTACAATCTCTATAGATTAGGTATGTATGCAGTGCAAATAGTTAGCCAAATGTACAGTCAAGTAAAACCTCAGCGTAGACATCCATTACGAGCAAATTGATGTTACAGTGAATTCATCTCCAGAGATTAGTGACTTTCTTTCTTGCCCCCACCCCCCCTATTGGCCAAAATGTCTGGGAAGTCAGACTAGTTCCTTTCTGACTAGCTCTTGGGCATCTGCAGAAGACACAGACATGTGAAACCAAGGTTTGCACATTTGTGGCAGTGGTGGGATTTGAACCCACGCCTCCAGAGAGACTGGAGCCTTAATCCAGCGCCTTAGACCACTCGGCCACACTACCTGCTAGTACTGTGTTTAGCTGATGCCTACTCTTTGCTCTTAACTCAAAGCAGGCAAAGCAGACAAGGCCACAAGTGAAGAAGATGTCAGGAAAAGTGATTGGTGGTCCCAGAGTTAAACTCTGAAGGCATCAGAAGGAATGGTAGGTCGTCTACAGCCTTGGCAAAGGAGGGATTATGTCCACAGGCACAGAATATTTCTCCAGTGGCAACTCGGCAGTGGAGTGAGCTAGTGTTGAAGTTTCGGTACTGGAATTTGGCACCTAAAACCTCAACTGGCAGCGGTGGGATTCAAACCCACGCCTCCAGGGGAGACTGCGACCTGAACGCAGCACCTTAGACCGCTCGGCCACGCTACCACAATCTGTGATATAGTACTTAATAGTTAATAGCTTGTTGATGACTTTCAATACAAGCCATGTTTCCAACTCGTCCTACTTTTCTATCGTTTGTGAAGTGAATCGTAAATCATGACTTAAATAGCTTGTTCATGGTCTAGTACATGTGTATAAGGCATATTCATAAAGCAGTGTTGGCAGTGGTGGATTTTGAGGCCACAACTCCATAAAGACATAAACTACATGTATTTGCCATCAATCGGGCCACATCATGAAATCGGCACGATAGCAGACTGATGTTGTGGTTTGTAAGTGCTGAAAACTAGAATACACGATTTGCCAATTGAGATAGCAGAGGATGGTTTCGATCCATCGACCTCTGGGTTATGGGCCCAGCACGCTTCCGCTGCGCCACTCTGCTCTGAGTTGTTATGTGAGATGGAAATTGGACCTACAATCTCTATAGATTAGGTATGTATGCAGTGCAAATAGTTAGCCAAATGTACAGTCAAGTAAAACCTCAGCGTAGACATCCATTACGAGCAAATTGATGTTACAGTGAATTCATCTCCAGAGATTAGTGACTTTCTTTCTTGCCCCCACCCCCCCTTTTGGCCAAAATGTCTGGGAAGTCAGACTAGTTCCTTTCTGACTAGCTCTTGGGCATCTGCAGAAGACACAGACATGTGAAACAAAGGTTTGCACATTTGTGGCAGTGGTGGGATTTGAACCCACGCCTCCAGAGAGACTGGAGCCTTAATCCAGCGCCTTAGACCACTCGGCCACACTACCTGCTAGTACTGTGTTTAGCTGATGCCTACTCTTTGCTCTTAACTCAAAGCAGGCAAAGCAGACAAGGCCACAAGTGAAGAAGATGTCAGGAAAAGTGATTGGTGGTCCCAGAGTTAAACTCTGAAGGCATCAGAAGGAATGGTAGGTCGTCTACAGCCTTGGCAAAGGAGGGATTATGTCCACAGGCACAGAATATTTCTCCAGTGGCAACTCGGCAGTGGAGTGAGCTAGTGTTGAAGTTTCGGTACTGGAATTTGGCACCTAAAACCTCAACTGGCAGCGGTGGGATTCGAACCCACGCCTCCAGGGGAGACTGCGACCTGAACGCAGCGCCTTAGACCGCTCGGCCACGCTACCACAATCTGTGATATAGTACTTAATAGTTAATAGCTTGTTGATGACTTTCAATACAAGCCATGTTTCCAACTCGTCCTACTTTTCTATCGTTTGTGAAGTGAATCGTAAATCATGACTTAAATAGCTTGTTCATGGTCTAGTACATGTGTATAAGGCATATTCATAAAGCAGTGTTGGCAGTGGTGGCTTTTGAGGCCACAACTCCATAAAGACATAAACTACATGTATTTGCCATCAATCGGGCCACATCATGAAATCGGCACGATAGCAGACTGATGTTGTGGTTTGTAAGTGCTGAAAACTAGAATACACGATTTGCCAATAGAGATAGCAGAGGATGGTTTCGATCCATCGACCTCTGGGTTATGGGCCCAGCACGCTTCCGCTGCGCCACTCTGCTCTGAGTTGTTATGTGAGATGGAAATTGGACCTACAATCTCTATAGATTAGGTATGTATGCAGTGCAAATAGTTAGCCAAATGTACAGTCAAGTAAAACCTCAGCGTAGACATCCATTACGAGCAAATTGATGTTACAGTGAATTCATCTCCAGAGATTAGTGACTTTCTTTCTTGCCCCCACCCCCCCTATTGGCCAAAATGTCTGGGAAGTAGTTCCTTTCTGACTAGCTCTTGGGCATCTGCAGAAGACACGGACATGTGAAACCAAGGTTTGCACATTTGTGGCAGTGGTGGGCTTTGAACCCACGCCTCCAGAGAGACTGGAGCCTTAATCCAGCGCCTTAGACCACTCGGCCACACTACCTGCTAGTACTGTGTTTAGCTGATGCCTACTCTTTGCTCTTAACTCAAAGCAGGCAAAGCAGACAAGGCCACAAGTGAAGAAGATGTCAGGAAAAGTGATTGGTGGTCCCAGAGTTAAACTCTGAAGGAATCAGAAGGAATGGTAGGTCGTCTACAGCCTTGGCAGAGGACGGATTATGTCCACAGGCACAGAATATTTCTCCAGTGGCAACTCGGCAGTGGAGTGAGCTAGTGTTGAAGTTTCGGTACTGGAAATTGGCACCTAAAACTTCAACTGGCAGCGGTGGGATTCGAACCCACGCCTCCAGGGGAGACTGCGACCTGAACGCAGTGCCTTAGACCGCTCGGCCACGCTACCACAATCTGTGATAAAGTACTTAATAGTTAATAGCTTGTTGATGACTTTCAATACAAGCCATGTTTCCAACTCGTCCTACTTTTCTATCGTTTGTGAAGTGAATCGTAAATCATGACTTAAATAGCTTGTTCATGGTCTAGTACATGTGTATAAGGCATATTCATAAAGCAGTGTTGGCAGTGGTGGCTTTTGAGGCCACAACTCCATAAAGACATAAACTACATGTATTTGCCATCAATCGGGCCACATCATGAAATCGGCACGATAGCAGACTGATGTTGTGGTTTGTAAGTGCTGAAAACTAGAATACACGATTTGCCAATAGAGATAGCAGAGGATGGTTTCGATCCATCGACCTCTGGGTTATGGGCCCAGCACGCTTCCGCTGCGCCACTCTGCTCTGAGTTGTTATGTGAGATGGAAATTGGACCTACAATCTCTATAGATTAGGTATGTATGCAGTGCAAATAGTTAGCCAAATGTACAGTCAAGTAAAACCTCAGCGTAGACATCCATTACGAGCAAATTGATGTTACAGTGAATTCATCTCCAGAGATTAGTGACTTTCTTTCTTGCCCCCACCCCCCCTATTGGCCAAAATGTCTGGGAAGTCAGACTAGTTCCTTTCTGACTAGCTCTTGGGCATCTGCAGAAGACACAGACATGTGAAACAAAGGTTTGCACATTTGTGGCAGTGGTGGGATTTGAACCCACGCCTCCAGAGAGACTGGAGCCTTAATCCAGCGCCTTAGACCACTCGGCCACACTACCTGCTAGTACTGTGTTTAGCTGATGCCTACTCTTTGCTCTTAACTCAAAGCAGGCAAAGCAGACAAGGCCACAAGTGAAGAAGATGTCAGGAAAAGTGATTGGTGGTCCCAGAGTTAAACTCTGAAGGCATCAGAAGGAATGGTAGGTCGTCTACAGCCTTGGCAGAGGATGGATTATGTCCACAGGCACAGAATATTTCTCCAGTGGCAACTCGGCAGTGGAGTGAGCTAGTGTTGAAGTTTCGGTACTGGAATTTGGCACCTAAAACCTCAACTGGCAGCGGTGGGATTCAAACCCACGCCTCCAGGGGAGACTGCGACCTGAACGCAGCGCCTTAGACCGCTCGGCCACGCTACCACAATCTGTGATATAGTACTTAATAGTTAATAGCTTGTTGATGACTTTCAATACAAGCCATGTTTCCAACTCGTCCTACTTTTCTATCGTTTGTGAAGTGAATCGTAAATCATGACTTAAATAGCTTGTTCATGGTCTAGTACATGTGTATAAGGCATATTCATAAAGCAGTGTTGGCAGTGGTGGATTTTGAGGCCACAACTCCATAAAGACATAAACTACATGTATTTGCCATCAATCGGGCCACATCATGAAATCGGCACGATAGCAGACTGATGTTGTGGTTTGTAAGTGCTGAAAACTAGAATACACGATTTGCCAATTGAGATAGCAGAGGATGGTTTCGATCCATCGACCTCTGGGTTATGGGCCCAGCACGCTTCCGCTGCGCCACTCTGCTCTGAGTTGTTATGTGAGATGGAAATTGGACCTACAATCTCTATAGATTAGGTATGTATGCAGTGCAAATAGTTAGCCAAATGTACAGTCAAGTAAAACCTCAGCGTAGACATCCATTACGAGCAAATTGATGTTACAGTGAATTCATCTCCAGAGATTAGTGACTTTCTTTCTTGCCCCCACCCCCCCTATTGGCCAAAATGTCTGGGAAGTCAGACTAGTTCCTTTCTGACTAGCTCTTGGGCATCTGCAGAAGACACAGACATGTGAAACCAAGGTTTGCACATTTGTGGCAGTGGTGGGATTTGAACCCACGCCTCCAGAGAGACTGGAGCCTTAATCCAGCGCCTTAGACCACTCGGCCACACTACCTGCTAGTACTGTGTTTAGCTGATGCCTACTCTTTGCTCTTAACTCAAAGCAGGCAAAGCAGACAAGGCCACAAGTGAAGAAGATGTCAGGAAAAGTGATTGGTGGTCCCAGAGTTAAACTCTGAAGGCATCAGAAGGAATGGTAGGTCGTCTACAGCCTTGGCAAAGGAGGGATTATGTCCACAGGCACAGAATATTTCTCCAGTGGCAACTCGGCAGTGGAGTGAGCTAGTGTTGAAGTTTCGGTACTGGAATTTGGCACCTAAAACCTCAACTGGCAGCGGTGGGATTCGAACCCACGCCTCCAGGGGAGACTGCGACCTGAACGCAGCGCCTTAGACCGCTCGGCCACGCTACCACAATCTGTGATATAGTACTTAATAGTTAATAGCTTGTTGATGACTTTCAATACAAGCCATGTTTCCAACTCGTCCTACTTTTCTATCGTTTGTGAAGTGAATCGTAAATCATGACTTAAATAGCTTGTTCATGGTCTAGTACATGTGTATAAGGCATATTCATAAAGCAGTGTTGGCAGTGGTGGCTTTTGAGGCCACAACTCCATAAAGACATAAACTACATGTATTTGCCATCAATCGGGCCACATCATGAAATCGGCACGATAGCAGACTGATGTTGTGGTTTGTAAGTGCTGAAAACTAGAATACACGATTTGCCAATAGAGATAGCAGAGGATGGTTTCGATCCATCGACCTCTGGGTTATGGGCCCAGCACGCTTCCGCTGCGCCACTCTGCTCTGAGTTGTTATGTGAGATGGAAATTGGACCTACAATCTCTATAGATTAGGTATGTATGCAGTGCAAATAGTTAGCCAAATGTACAGTCAAGTAAAACCTCAGCGTAGACATCCATTACGAGCAAATTGATGTTACAGTGAATTCATCTCCAGAGATTAGTGACTTTCTTTCTTGCCCCCACCCCCCCTATTGGCCAAAATGTCTGGGAAGTCAGACTAGTTCCTTTCTGACTAGCTCTTGGGCATCTGCAGAAGACACAGACATGTGAAACAAAGGTTTGCACATTTGTGGCAGTGGTGGGATTTGAACCCACGCCTCCAGAGAGACAGGAGCCTTAATCCAGCGCCTTAGACCACTCGGCCACACTACCTGCTAGTACTGTGTTTAGCTGATGCCTACTCTTTGCTCTTAACTCAAAGCAGGCAAAGCAGACAAGGCCACAAGTGAAGAAGATGTCAGGAAAAGTGATTGGTGGTCCCAGAGTTAAACTCTGAAGGCATCAGAAGGAATGGTAGGTCGTCTACAGCCTTGGCAGAGGATGGATTATGTCCACAGGCACAGAATATTTCTCCAGTGGCAACTCGGCAGTGGAGTGAGCTAGTGTTGAAGTTTCGGTACTGGAATTTGGCACCTAAAACCTCAACTGGCAGCGGTGGGATTCAAACCCACGCCTCCAGGGGAGACTGCGACCTGAACGCAGCGCCTTAGACCGCTCGGCCACGCTACCACAATCTGTGATATAGTACTTAATAGTTAATAGCTTGTTGATGACTTTCAATACAAGCCATGTTTCCAACTCGTCCTACTTTTCTATCGTTTGTGAAGTGAATCGTAAATCATGACTTAAATAGCTTGTTCATGGTCTAGTACATGTGTATAAGGCATATTCATAAAGCAGTGTTGGCAGTGGTGGATTTTGAGGCCACAACTCCATAAAGACATAAACTACATGTATTTGCCATCAATCGGGCCACATCATGAAATCGGCACGATAGCAGACTGATGTTGTGGTTTGTAAGTGCTGAAAACTAGAATACACGATTTGCCAATTGAGATAGCAGAGGATGGTTTCGATCCATCGACCTCTGGGTTATGGGCCCAGCACGCTTCCGCTGCGACACTCTGCTCTGAGTTGTTATGTGAGATGGAAATTGGACCTACAATCTCTATAGATTAGGTATGTATGCAGTGCAAATAGTTAGCCAAATGTACAGTCAAGTAAAACCTCAGCGTAGACATCCATTACGAGCAAATTGATGTTACAGTGAATTCATCTCCAGAGATTAGTGACTTTCTTTCTTGCCCCCACCCCCCCTATTGGCCAAAATGTCTGGGAAGTCAGACTAGTTCCTTTCTGACTAGCTCTTGGGCATCTGCAGAAGACACAGACATGTGAAACCAAGGTTTGCACATTTGTGGCAGTGGTGGGATTTGAACCCACGCCTCCAGAGAGACTGGAGCCTTAATCCAGCACCTTAGACCACTCGGCCACACTACCTGCTAGTACTGTGTTTAGCTGATGCCTACTCTTTGCTCTTAACTCAAAGCAGGCAAAGCAGACAAGGCCACAAGTGAAGAAGATGTCAGGAAAAGTGATTGGTGGTCCCAGAGTTAAACTCTGAAGGCATCAGAAGGAATGGTAGGTCGTCTACAGCCTTGGCAGAGGAGGGATTATGTCCACAGGCACAGAATATTTCTCCAGTGGCAACTCGGCAGTGGAGTGAGCTAGTGTTGAAGTTTCGGTACTGGAATTTGGCACCTAAAACCTCAACTGGCAGCGGTGGGATTCGAACCCACGCCTCCAGGGGAGACTGCGACCTGAACGCAGCGCCTTAGACCGCTCGGCCACGCTACCACAATCTGTGATATAGTATTTAATAGTTAATAGCTTGTTGATGACTTTCAATACAAGCCATGTTTCCAACTCGTCCTACTTTTCTATCGTTTGTGAAGTGAATCGTAAATCATGACTTAAATAGCTTGTTCATGGTCTAGTACATGTGTATAAGGCATATTCATAAAGCAGTGTTGGCAGTGGTGGATTTTGAGGCCACAACTCCATAAAGACATAAACTACATGTATTTGCCATCAATCGGGCCACATCATGAAATCGGCACGATAGCAGACTGATGTTGTGGTTTGTAAGTGCTGAAAACTAGAATACACGATTTGCCAATTGAGATAGCAGAGGATGGTTTCGATCCATCGACCTCTGGGTTATGGGCCCAGCACGCTTCCGCTGCGCCACTCTGCTCTGAGTTGTTATGTGAGATGGAAATTGGACCTACAATCTCTATAGATTAGGTATGTATGCAGTGCAAATAGTTAGCCAAATGTACAGTCAAGTAAAACCTCAGCGTAGACATCCATTACGAGCAAATTGATGTTACAGTGAATTCATCTCCAGAGATTAGTGACTTTCTTTCTTGCCCCCACCCCCCCTATTGGCCAAAATGTCTGGGAAGTCAGACTAGTTCCTTTCTGACTAGCTCTTGGGCATCTGCAGAAGACACGGACATGTGAAACCAAGGTTTGCACATTTGTGGCAGTGGTGGGATTTGAACCCACGCCTCCAGAGAGACTGGAGCCTTAATCCAGCGCCTTAGACCACTCGGCCACACTACCTGCTAGTACTGTGTTTAGCTGATGCCTACTCTTTGCTCTTAACTCAAAGCAGGCAAAGCAGACAAGGCCACAAGTGAAGAAGATGTCAGGAAAAGTGATTGGTGGTCCCAGAGTTAAACTCTGAAGGAATCAGAAGGAATGGTAGGTCGTCTAAAGCCTTGGCAGAGGACGGATTATGTCCACAGGCACAGAATATTTCTCCAGTGGCAACTCGGCAGTGGAGTGAGCTAGTGTTGAAGTTTCGGTACTGGAAATTGGCACCTAAAACTTCAACTGGCAGCGGTGGGATTCGAACCCACGCCTCCAGGGGAGACTGCGACCTGAACGCAGTGCCTTAGACCGCTCGGCCACGCTACCACAATCTGTGATAAAGTACTTAATAGTTAATAGCTTGTTGATGACTTTCAATACAAGCCATGTTTCCAACTCGTCCTACTTTTCTATCGTTTGTGAAGTGAATCGTAAATCATGACTTAAATAGCTTGTTCATGGTCTAGTACATGTGTATAAGGCATATTCATAAAGCAGTGTTGGCAGTGGTGGCTTTTGAGGCCACAACTCCATAAAGACATAAACTACATGTATTTGCCATCAATCGGGCCACATCATGAAATCGGCACGATAGCAGACTGATGTTGTGGTTTGTAAGTGCTGAAAACTAGAATACACGATTTGCCAATAGAGATAGCAGAGGATGGTTTCGATCCATCGACCTCTGGGTTATGGGCCCAGCACGCTTCCGCTGCGCCACTCTGCTCTGAGTTGTTATGTGAGATGGAAATTGGACCTACAATCTCTATAGATTAGGTATGTATGCAGTGCAAATAGTTAGCCAAATGTACAGTCAAGTAAAACCTCAGCGTAGACATCCATTACGAGCAAATTGATGTTACAGTGAATTCATCTCCAGAGATTAGTGACTTTCTTTCTTGCCCCCACCCCCCCTATTGGCCAAAATGTCTGGGAAGTAGTTCCTTTCTGACTAGCTCTTGGGCATCTGCAGAAGACACGGACATGTGAAACCAAGGTTTGCACATTTGTGGCAGTGGTGGGCTTTGAACCCACGCCTCCAGAGAGACTGGAGCCTTAATCCAGCGCCTTAGACCACTCGGCCACACTACCTGCTAGTACTGTGTTTAGCTGATGCCTACTCTTTGCTCTTAACTCAAAGCAGGCAAAGCAGACAAGGCCACAAGTGAAGAAGATGTCAGGAAAAGTGATTGGTGGTCCCAGAGTTAAACTCTGAAGGAATCAGAAGGAATGGTAGGTCGTCTACAGCCTTGGCAGAGGACGGATTATGTCCACAGGCACAGAATATTTCTCCAGTGGCAACTCGGCAGTGGAGTGAGCTAGTGTTGAAGTTTCGGTACTGGAAATTGGCACCTAAAACTTCAACTGGCAGCGGTGGGATTCGAACCCACGCCTCCAGGGGAGACTGCGACCTGAACGCAGCGCCTTAGACCGCTCGGCCACGCTACCACAATCTGTGATAAAGTACCTAATAGTTAATAGCTTGTTGATGACTTTCAATACAAGCCATGTTTCCAACTCGTCCTACTTTTCTATCGTTTGTGAAGTGAATCGTAAATCATGACTTAAATAGCTTGTTCATGGTCTAGTACATGTGTATAAGGCATATTCATAAAGCAGTGTTGGCAGTGGTGGCTTTTGAGGCCACAACTCCATAAAGACATAAACTACATGTATTTGCCATCAATCGGGCCACATCATGAAATCGGCACGATAGCAGACTGATGTTGTGGTTTGTAAGTGCTGAAAACTAGAATACACGATTTGCCAATAGAGATAGCAGAGGATGGTTTCGATCCATCGACCTCTGGGTTATGGGCCCAGCACGCTTCCGCTGCGCCACTCTGCTCTGAGTTGTTATGTGAGATGGAAATTGGACCTACAATCTCTATAGATTAGGTATGTATGCAGTGCAAATAGTTAGCCAAATGTACAGTCAAGTAAAACCTCAGCGTAGACATCCATTACGAGCAAATTGATGTTACAGTGAATTCATCTCCAGAGATTAGTGACTTTCATTCTTGCCCCCACCCCCCCTATTGGCCAAAATGTCTGGGAAGTAGTTCCTTTCTGACTAGCTCTTGGGCATCTGCAGAAGACACGGACATGTGAAACCAAGGTTTGCACATTTGTGGCAGTGGTGGGCTTTGAACCCACGCCTCCAGAGAGACTGGAGCCTTAATCCAGCGCCTTAGACCACTCGGCCACACTACCTGCTAGTACTGTGTTTAGCTGATGCCTACTCTTTGCTCTTAACTCAAAGCAGGCAAAGCAGACAAGGCCACAAGTGAAGAAGATGTCAGGAAAAGTGATTGGTGGTCCCAGAGTTAAACTCTGAAGGAATCAGAAGGAATGGTAGGTCGTCTACAGCCTTGGCAGAGGACGGATTATGTCCACAGGCACAGAATATTTCTCCAGTGGCAACTCGGCAGTGGAGTGAGCTAGTGTTGAAGTTTCGGTACTGGAAATTGGCACCTAAAACTTCAACTGGCAGCGGTGGGATTCGAACCCACGCCTCCAGGGGAGACTGCGACCTGAACGCAGCGCCTTAGACCGCTCGGCCACGCTACCACAATCTGTGATAAAGTACTTAATAGTTAATAGCTTGTTGATGACTTTCAATACAAGCCATGTTTCCAACTCGTCCTACTTTTCTATCGTTTGTGAAGTGAATCGTAAATCATGACTTAATAAATAGCTTGTTCATGGTCTAGTACATGTGTATAAGGCATATTCATAAAGCAGTGTTGGCAGTGGTGGCTTTTGAGGCCACAACTCCATAAAGACATAAACTACATGTATTTGCCATCAATCGGGCCACATCATGAAATCGGCACGATAGCAGACTGATGTTGTGGTTTATAAGTGCTGAAAACTAGAATACACGATTTGCCAATAGAGATAGCAGAGGATGGTTTCGATCCATCGACCTCTGGGTTATGGGCCCAGCACGCTTGCGCTGCGCCACTCTGCTCTGAGTTGTTATGTGAGATGGAAATTGGACCTACAATCTCTATAGATTAGGTATGTATGCAGTGCAAATAGTTAGCCAAATGTACAGTCAAGTAAAACCTCAGCGTAGACATCCATTACGAGCAAATTGATGTTACAGTGAATTCATCTCCAGAGATTAGTGACTTTCTTTCTTGCCCCCACCCCCCCTATTGGCCAAAATGTCTGGGAAGTCAGACTAGTTCCTTTCTGACTAGCTCTTGGGCATCTGCAGAAGACACAGACATGTGAAACAAAGGTTTGCACATTTGTGGCAGTGGTGGGATTTGAACCCACGCCTCCAGAGAGACTGGAGCCTTAATCCAGCGCCTTAGACCACTCGGCCACACTACCTGCTAGTACTGTGTTTAGCTGATGCCTACTCTTTGCTCTTAACTCAAAGCAGGCAAAGCAGACAAGGCCACAAGTGAAGAAGATGTCAGGAAAAGTGATTGGTGGTCCCAGAGTTAAACTCTGAAGGCATCAGAAGGAATGGTAGGTCGTCTACAGCCTTGGCAGAGGATGGATTATGTCCACAGGCACAGAATATTTCTCCAGTGGCAACTCGGCAGTGGAGTGAGCTAGTGTTGAAGTTTCGGTACTGGAATTTGGCACCTAAAACCTCAACTGGCAGCGGTGGGATTCAAACCCACGCCTCCAGGGGAGACTGCGACCTGAACGCAGCGCCTTAGACCGCTCGGCCACGCTACCACAATCTGTGATATAGTACTTGATAGTTAATAGCTTGTTGATGACTTTCAATACAAGCCATGTTTCCAACTCGTCCTACTTTTCTATCGTTTGTGAAGTGAATCGTAAATCATGACTTAAATAGCTTGTTCATGGTCTAGTACATGTGTATAAGGCATATTCATAAAGCAGTGTTGGCAGTGGTGGATTTTGAGGCCACAACTCCATAAAGACATAAACTACATGTATTTGCCATCAATCGGGCCACATCATGAAATCGGCACGATAGCAGACTGATGTTGTGGTTTGTAAGTGCTGAAAACTAGAATACACGATTTGCCAATTGAGATAGCAGAGGATGGTTTCGATCCATCGACCTCTGGGTTATGGGCCCAGCACGCTTCCGCTGCGCCACTCTGCTCTGAGTTGTTATGTGAGATGGAAATTGGACCTACAATCTCTATAGATTAGGTATGTATGCAGTGCAAATAGTTAGCCAAATGTACAGTCAAGTAAAACCTCAGCGTAGACATCCATTACGAGCAAATTGATGTTACAGTGAATTCATCTCCAGAGATTAGTGACTTTCATTCTTGCCCCCACCCCCCCTATTGGCCAAAATGTCTGGGAAGTAGTTCCTTTCTGACTAGCTCTTGGGCATCTGCAGAAGACACGGACATGTGAAACCAAGGTTTGCACATTTGTGGCAGTGGTGGGCTTTGAACCCACGCCTCCAGAGAGACTGGAGCCTTAATCCAGCGCCTTAGACCACTCGGCCACACTACCTGCTAGTACTGTGTTTAGCTGATGCCTACTCTTTGCTCTTAACTCAAAGCAGGCAAAGCAGACAAGGCCACAAGTGAAGAAGATGTCAGGAAAAGTGATTGGTGGTCCCAGAGTTAAACTCTGAAGGAATCAGAAGGAATGGTAGGTCGTCTACAGCCTTGGCAGAGGACGGATTATGTCCACAGGCACAGAATATTTCTCCAGTGGCAACTCGGCAGTGGAGTGAGCTAGTGTTGAAGTTTCGGTACTGGAAATTGGCACCTAAAACTTCAACTGGCAGCGGTGGGATTCGAACCCACGCCTCCAGGGGAGACTGCGACCTGAACGCAGCGCCTTAGACCGCTCGGCCACGCTACCACAATCTGTGATAAAGTACTTAATAGTTAATAGCTTGTTGATGACTTTCAATACAAGCCATGTTTCCAACTCGTCCTACTTTTCTATCGTTTGTGAAGTGAATCGTAAATCATGACTTAAATAGCTTGTTCATGGTCTAGTACATGTGTATAAGGCATATTCATAAAGCAGTGTTGGCAGTGGTGGCTTTTGAGGCCACAACTCCATAAAGACATAAACTACATGTATTTGCCATCAATCGGGCCACATCATGAAATCGGCACGATAGCAGACTGATGTTGTGGTTTGTAAGTGCTGAAAACTAGAATACACGATTTGCCAATAGAGATAGCAGAGGATGGTTTCGATCCATCGACCTCTGGGTTATGGGCCCAGCACGCTTGCGCTGCGCCACTCTGCTCTGAGTTGTTATGTGAGATGGAAATTGGACCTACAATCTCTATAGATTAGGTATGTATGCAGTGCAAATAGTTAGCCAAATGTACAGTCAAGTAAAACCTCAGCGTAGACATCCATTACGAGCAAATTGATGTTACAGTGAATTCATCTCCAGAGATTAGTGACTTTCTTTCTTGCCCCCACCCCCCCTATTGGCCAAAATGTCTGGGAAGTCAGACTAGTTCCTTTCTGACTAGCTCTTGGGCATCTGCAGAAGACACAGACATGTGAAACAAAGGTTTGCACATTTGTGGCAGTGGTGGGATTTGAACCCACGCCTCCAGAGAGACTGGAGCCTTAATCCAGCGCCTTAGACCACTCGGCCACACTACCTGCTAGTACTGTGTTTAGCTGATGCCTACTCTTTGCTCTTAACTCAAAGCAGGCAAAGCAGACAAGGCCACAAGTGAAGAAGATGTCAGGAAAAGTGATTGGTGGTCCCAGAGTTAAACTCTGAAGGCATCAGAAGGAATGGTAGGTCGTCTACAGCCTTGGCAGAGGATGGATTATGTCCACAGGCACAGAATATTTCTCCAGTGGCAACTCGGCAGTGGAGTGAGCTAGTGTTGAAGTTTCGGTACTGGAATTTGGCACCTAAAACCTCAACTGGCAGCGGTGGGATTCAAACCCACGCCTCCAGGGGAGACTGCGACCTGAACGCAGCGCCTTAGACCGCTCGGCCACGCTACCACAATCTGTGATATAGTACTTAATAGTTAATAGCTTGTTGATGACTTTCAATACAAGCCATGTTTCCAACTCGTCCTACTTTTCTATCGTTTGTGAAGTGAATCGTAAATCATGACTTAAATAGCTTGTTCATGGTCTAGTACATGTGTATAAGGCATATTCATAAAGCAGTGTTGGCAGTGGTGGATTTTGAGGCCACAACTCCATAAAGACATAAACTACATGTATTTGCCATCAATCGGGCCACATCATGAAATCGGCACGATAGCAGACTGATGTTGTGGTTTGTAAGTGCTGAAAACTAGAATACACGATTTGCCAATTGAGATAGCAGAGGATGGTTTCGATCCATCGACCTCTGGGTTATGGGCCCAGCACGCTTCCGCTGCGCCACTCTGCTCTGAGTTGTTATGTGAGATGGAAATTGGACCTACAATCTCTATAGATTAGGTATGTATGCAGTGCAAATAGTTAGCCAAATGTACAGTCAAGTAAAACCTCAGCGTAGACATCCATTACGAGCAAATTGATGTTACAGTGAATTCATCTCCAGAGATTAGTGACTTTCATTCTTGCCCCCACCCCCCCTATTGGCCAAAATGTCTGGGAAGTAGTTCCTTTCTGACTAGCTCTTGGGCATCTGCAGAAGACACGGACATGTGAAACCAAGGTTTGCACATTTGTGGCAGTGGTGGGCTTTGAACCCACGCCTCCAGAGAGACTGGAGCCTTAATCCAGCGCCTTAGACCACTCGGCCACACTACCTGCTAGTACTGTGTTTAGCTGATGCCTACTCTTTGCTCTTAACTCAAAGCAGGCAAAGCAGACAAGGCCACAAGTGAAGAAGATGTCAGGAAAAGTGATTGGTGGTCCCAGAGTTAAACTCTGAAGGAATCAGAAGGAATGGTAGGTCGTCTACAGCCTTGGCAGAGGACGGATTATGTCCACAGGCACAGAATATTTCTCCAGTGGCAACTCGGCAGTGGAGTGAGCTAGTGTTGAAGTTTCGGTACTGGAAATTGGCACCTAAAACTTCAACTGGCAGCGGTGGGATTCGAACCCACGCCTCCAGGGGAGACTGCGACCTGAACGCAGCGCCTTAGACCGCTCGGCCACGCTACCACAAACTGTGATAAAGTACTTAATAGTTAATAGCTTGTTGATGACTTTCAATACAAGCCATGTTTCCAACTCGTCCTACTTTTCTATCGTTTGTGAAGTGAATCGTAAATCATGACTTAAATAGCTTGTTCATGGTCTAGTACATGTGTATAAGGCATATTCATAAAGCAGTGTTGGCAGTGGTGGCTTTTGAGGCCACAACTCCATAAAGACATAAACTACATGTATTTGCCATCAATCGGGCCACATCATGAAATCGGCACGATAGCAGACTGATGTTGTGGTTTGTAAGTGCTGAAAACTAGAATACACGATTTGCCAATTGAGATAGCAGAGGATGGTTTCGATCCATCGACCTCTGGGTTATGGGCCCAGCACGCTTCCGCTGCGCCACTCTGCTCTGAGTTGTTATGTGAGATGGAAATTGGACCTACAATCTCTATAGATTAGGTATGTATGCAGTGCAAATAGTTAGCCAAATGTACAGTCAAGTAAAACCTCAGCGTAGACATCCATTACGAGCAAATTGATGTTACAGTGAATTCATCTCCAGAGATTAGTGACTTTCTTTCTTGCCCCCACCCCCCCTATTGGCCAAAATGTCTGGGAAGTCAGACTAGTTCCTTTCTGACTAGCTCTTGGGCATCTGCAGAAGACACGGACATGTGAAACCAAGGTTTGCACATTTGTGGCAGTGGTGGGATTTGAACCGACGCCTCCAGAGAGACTGGAGCCTTAATCCAGCGCCTTAGACCACTCGGCCACACTACCTGCTAGTACTGTGTTTAGCTGATGCCTACTCTTTGCTCTTAACTCAAAGCAGGCAAAGCAGACAAGGCCACAAGTGAAGAAGATGTCAGGAAAAGTGATTGGTGGTCCCAGAGTTAAACTCTGAAGGAATCAGAAGGAATGGTAGGTCGTCTACAGCCTTGGCAGAGGACGGATTATGTCCACAGGCACAGAATATTTCTCCAGGGGCAACTCGGCAGTGGAGTGAGCTAGTGTTGAAGTTTCGGTACTGGAAATTGGCACCTAAAACTTCAACTGGCAGCGGTGGGATTCGAACCCACGCCTCCAGGGGAGACTGCGACCTGAACGCAGCGCCTTAGACCGCTCGGCCACGCTACCACAATCTGTGATATAGTACTTAATAGTTAATAGCTTGTTGATGACTTTCAATACAAGCCATGTTTCCAACTCGTCCTACTTTTCTATCGTTTGTGAAGTGAATCGTAAATCATGACTTAAATAGCTTGTTCATGGTCTAGTACATGTGTATAAGGCATATTCATAAAGCAGTGTTGGCAGTGGTGGATTTTGAGGCCACAACTCCATAAAGACATAAACTACATGTATTTGCCATCAATCGGGCCACATCATGAAATCGGCACGATAGCAGACTGATGTTGTGGTTTGTAAGTGCTGAAAACTAGAATACACGATTTGCCAATTGAGATAGCAGAGGATGGTTTCGATCCATCGACCTCTGGGTTATGGGCCCAGCACGCTTCCGCTGCGCCACTCTGCTCTGAGTTGTTATGTGAGATGGAAATTGGACCTACAATCTCTATAGATTAGGTATGTATGCAGTGCAAATAGTTAGCCAAATGTACAGTCAAGTAAAACCTCAGCGTAGACATCCATTACGAGCAAATTGATGTTACAGTGAATTCATCTCCAGAGATTAGTGACTTTCTTTCTTGCCCCCACCCCCCCTATTGGCCAAAATGTCTGGGAAGTCAGACTAGTTCCTTTCTGACTAGCTCTTGGGCATCTGCAGAAGACACAGACATGTGAAACCAAGGTTTGCACATTTGTGGCAGTGGTGGGATTTGAACCCACGCCTCCAGAGAGACTGGAGCCTTAATCCAGCGCCTTAGACCACTCGGCCACACTACCTGCTAGTACTGTGTTTAGCTGATGCCTACTCTTTGCTCTTAACTCAAAGCAGGCAAAGCAGACAAGGCCACAAGTGAAGAAGATGTCAGGAAAAGTGATTGGTGGTCCCAGAGTTAAACTCTGAAGGCATCAGAAGGAATGGTAGGTCGTCTACAGCCTTGGCAGAGGAGGGATTATGTCCACAGGCACAGAATATTTCTCCAGTGGCAACTCGGCAGTGGAGTGAGCTAGTGTTGAAGTTTCGGTACTGGAATTTGGCACCTAAAACCTCAACTGGCAGCGGTGGGATTCGAACCCACGCCTCCAGGGGAGACTGCGACCTGAACGCAGCGCCTTAGACCGCTCGGCCACGCTACCACAATCTGTGATATAGTACTTAATAGTTAATAGCTTGTTGATGACTTTCAATACAAGCCATGTTTCCAACTCGTCCTACTTTTCTATCGTTTGTGAAGTGAATCGTAAATCATGACTTAAATAGCTTGTTCATGGTCTAGTACATGTGTATAAGGCATATTCATAAAGCAGTGTTGGCAGTGGTGGATTTTGAGGCCACAACTCCATAAAGACATAAACTACATGTATTTGCCATCAATCGGGCCACATCATGAAATCGGCACGATAGCAGACTGATGTTGTGGTTTGTAAGTGCTGAAAACTAGAATACACGATTTGCCAATTGAGATAGCAGAGGATGGTTTCGATCCATCGACCTCTGGGTTATGGGCCCAGCACGCTTCCGCTGCGCCACTCTGCTCTGAGTTGTTATGTGAGATGGAAATTGGACCTACAATCTCTATAGATTAGGTATGTATGCAGTGCAAATAGTTAGCCAAATGTACAGTCAAGTAAAACCTCAGCGCAGACATCCATTACGAGCAAATTGATGTTACAGTGAATTCATCTCCAGAGATTAGTGACTTTCTTTCTTGCCCCCACCCCCCCTATTGGCCAAAATGTCTGGGAAGTCAGACTAGTTCCTTTCTGACTAGCTCTTGGGCATCTGCAGAAGACACGGACATGTGAAACCAAGGTTTGCACATTTGTGGCAGTGGTGGGATTTGAACCGACGCCTCCAGAGAGACTGGAGCCTTAATCCAGCGCCTTAGACCACTCGGCCACACTACCTGCTAGTACTGTGTTTAGCTGATGCCTACTCTTTGCTCTTAACTCAAAGCAGGCAAAGCAGACAAGGCCACAAGTGAAGAAGATGTCAGGAAAAGTGATTGGTGGTCCCAGAGTTAAACTCTGAAGGAATCAGAAGGAATGGTAGGTCGTCTACAGCCTTGGCAGAGGACGGATTATGTCCACAGGCACAGAATATTTCTCCAGTGGCAACTCGGCAGTGGAGTGAGCTAGTGTTGAAGTTTCGGTACTGGAATTTGGCACCTAAAACCTCAACTGGCAGCGGTGGGATTCGAACCCACGCCTCCAGGGGAGACTGCGACCTGAACGCAGCGCCTTAGACCGCTCGGCCACGCTACCACAATCTGTGATATAGTACTTAATAGTTAATAGCTTGTTGATGACTTTCAATACAAGCCATGTTTCCAACTCGTCCTACTTTTCTATCGTTTGTGAAGTGAATCGTAAATCATGACTTAAATAGCTTGTTCATGGTCTAGTACATGTGTATAAGGCATATTCATAAAGCAGTGTTGGCAGTGGTGGATTTTGAGGCCACAACTCCATAAAGACATAAACTACATGTATTTGCCATCAATCGGGCCACATCATGAAATCGGCACGATAGCAGACTGATGTTGTGGTTTGTAAGTGCTGAAAACTAGAATACACGATTTGCCAATTGAGATAGCAGAGGATGGTTTCGATCCATCGACCTCTGGGTTATGGGCCCAGCACGCTTCCGCTGCGCCACTCTGCTCTGAGTTGTTATGTGAGATGGAAATTGGACCTACAATCTCTATAGATTAGGTATGTATGCAGTGCAAATAGTTAGCCAAATGTACAGTCAAGTAAAACCTCAGCGTAGACATCCATTACGAGCAAATTGATGTTACAGTGAATTCATCTCCAGAGATTAGTGACTTTCTTTCTTGCCCCCACCCCCCCTATTGGCCAAAATGTCTGGGAAGTAGTTCCTTTCTGACTAGCTCTTGGGCATCTGCAGAAGACATGGACATGTGAAACCAAGGTTTGCACATTTGTGGCAGTGGTGGGCTTTGAACCCACGCCTCCAGAGAGACTGGAGCCTTAATCCAGCGCCTTAGAGCACTCGGCCACACTACCTGCTAGTACTGTGTTTAGCTGATGCCTACTCTTTGCTCTTAACTCAAAGCAGGCAAAGCAGACAAGGCCACAAGTGAAGAAGATGTCAGGAAAAGTGATTGGTGGTCCCAGAGTTAAACTCTGAAGGAATCAGAAGGAATGGTAGGTCGTCTACAGCCTTGGCAGAGGACGGATTATGTCCACAGGCACAGAATATTTCTCCAGTGGCAACTCGGCAGTGGAGTGAGCTAGTGTTGAAGTTTCGGTACTGGAAATTGGCACCTAAAACTTCAACTGGCAGCGGTGGGATTCGAACCCACGCCTCCAGGGGAGACTGCGACCTGAACGCAGCGCCTTAGACCGCTCGGCCACGCTACCACAATCTGTGATAAAGTACTTAATAGTTAATAGCTTGTTGATGACTTTCAATACAAGCCATGTTTCCAACTCGTCCTACTTTTCTATCGTTTGTGAAGTGAATCGTAAATCATGACTTAAATAGCTTGTTCATGGTCTAGTACATGTGTATAAGGCATATTCATAAAGCAGTGTTGGCAGTGGTGGCTTTTGAGGCCACAACTCCATAAAGACATAAACTACATGTATTTGCCATCAATCGGGCCACATCATGAAATCGGCACGATAGCAGACTGATGTTGTGGTTTGTAAGTGCTGAAAACTAGAATACACGATTTGCCAATAGAGATAGCAGAGGATGGTTTCGATCCATCGACCTCTGGGTTATGGGCCCAGCACGCTTCCGCTGCGCCACTCTGCTCTGAGTTGTTATGTGAGATGGAAATTGGACCTACAATCTCTATAGATTAGGTATGTATGCAGTGCAAATAGTTAGCCAAATGTACAGTCAAGTAAAACCTCAGCGTAGACATCCATTACGAGCAAATTGATGTTACAGTGAATTCATCTCCAGAGATTAGTGACTTTCTTTCTTGCCCCCACCCCCCCTATTGGCCAAAATGTCTGGGAAGTAGTTCCTTTCTGACTAGCTCTTGGGCATCTGCAGAAGACACGGACATGTGAAACCAAGGTTTGCACATTTGTGGCAGTGGTGGGCTTTGAACCCACGCCTCCAGAGAGACTGGAGCCTTAATCCAGCGCCTTAGACCACTCGGCCACACTACCTGCTAGTACTGTGTTTAGCTGATGCCTACTCTTTGCTCTTAACTCAAAGCAGGCAAAGCAGACAAGGCCACAAGTGAAGAAGATGTCAGGAAAAGTGATTGGTGGTCCCAGAGTTTAACTCTGAAGGAATCAGAAGGAATGGTAGGTCGTCTACAGCCTTGGCAGAGGACGGATTATGTCCACAGGCACAGAATATTTCTCCAGTGGCAACTCGGCAGTGGAGTGAGCTAGTGTTGAAGTTTCGGTACTGGAAATTGGCACCTAAAACTTCAACTGGCAGCGGTGGGATTCGAACCCACGCCTCCAGGGGAGACTGCGACCTGAACGCAGCGCCTTAGACCACTCGGCCACGCTACCACAATCTGTGATAAAGTACTTAATAGTTAATAGCTTGTTGATGACTTTCAATACAAGCCATGTTTCCAACTCGTCCTACTTTTCTATCGTTTGTGAAGTGAATCGTAAATCATGACTTAAATAGCTTGTTCATGGTCTAGTACATGTGTATAAGGCATATTCATAAAGCAGTGTTGGCAGTGGTGGCTTTTGAGGCCACAACTCCATAAAGACATAAACTACATGTATTTGCCATCAATCGGGCCACATCATGAAATCGGCACGATAGCAGACTGATGTTGTGGTTTGTAAGTGCTGAAAACTAGAATACACGATTTGCCAATAGAGATAGCAGAGGATGGTTTCGATCCATCGACCTCTGGGTTATGGGCCCAGCACGCTTCCGCTGCGCCACTCTGCTCTGAGTTGTTATGTGAGATGGAAATTGGACCTACAATCTCTATAGATTAGGTATGTATGCAGTGCAAATAGTTAGCCAAATGTACAGTCAAGTAAAACCTCAGCGTAGACATCCATTACGAGCAAATTGATGTTACAGTGAATTCATCTCCAGAGATTAGTGACTTTCTTTCTTGCCCCCACCCCCCCTATTGGCCAAAATGTCTGGGAAGTCAGACTAGTTCCTTTCTGACTAGCTCTTGGGCATCTGCAGAAGACACAGACATGTGAAACAAAGGTTTGCACATTTGTGGCAGTGGTGGGATTTGAACCCACGCCTCCAGAGAGACTGGAGCCTTAATCCAGCGCCTTAGACCACTCGGCCACACTACCTGCTAGTACTGTGTTTAGCTGATGCCTACTCTTTGCTCTTAACTCAAAGCAGGCAAAGCAGACAAGGCCACAAGTGAAGAAGATGTCAGGAAAAGTGATTGGTGGTCCCAGAGTTAAACTCTGAAGGAATCAGAAGGAATGGTAGGTCGTCTACAGCCTTGGCAGAGGACGGATTATGTCCACAGGCACAGAATATTTCTCCAGTGGCAACTCTGCAGTGGAGTGAGCTAGTGTTGAAGTTTCGGTACTGGAAATTGGCACCTAAAACTTCAACTGGCAGCGGTGGGATTCGAACCCACGCCTCCAGGGGAGACTGCGACCTGAACGCAGCGCCTTAGACCGCTCGGCCACGCTACCACAATCTGTGATAAAGTACTTAATAGTTAATAGCTTGTTGATGACTTTCAATACAAGCCATGTTTCCAACTCGTCCTACTTTTCTATCGTTTGTGAAGTGAATCGTAAATCATGACTTAAATAGCTTGTTCATGGTCTAGTACATGTGTATAAGGCATATTCATAAAGCAGTGTTGGCAGTGGTGGCTTTTGAGGCCACAACTCCATAAAGACATAAACTACATGTATTTGCCATCAATCGGGCCACATCATGAAATCGGCACGATAGCAGACTGATGTTGTGGTTTGTAAGTGCTGAAAACTAGAATACACGATTTGCCAATAGAGATAGCAGAGGATGGTTTCGATCCATCGACCTCTGGGTTATGGGGCCAGCACGCTTCCGCTGCGCCACTCTGCTCTGAGTTGTTATGTGAGATGGAAATTGGACCTACAATCTCTATAGATTAGGTATGTATGCAGTGCAAATAGTTAGCCAAATGTACAGTCAAGTAAAACCTCAGCGTAGACATCCATTACGAGCAAATTGATGTTACAGTGAATTCATCTCCAGAGATTAGTGACTTTCTTTCTTTCCCCCACCCCCCCTATTGGCCAAAATGTCTGGGAAGTAGTTCCTTTCTGACTAGCTCTTGGGCATCTGCAGAAGACACGGACATGTGAAACCAAGGTTTGCACATTTGTGGCAGTGGTGGGCTTTGAACCCACGCCTCCAGAGAGACTGGAGCCTTAATCCAGCGCCTTAGACCACTCGGCCACACTACCTGCTAGTACTGTGTTTAGCTGATGCCTACTCTTTGCTCTTAACTCAAAGCAGGCAAAGCAGACAAGGCCACAAGTGAAGAAGATGTCAGGAAAAGTGATTGGTGGTCCCAGAGTTAAACTCTGAAGGCATCAGAAGGAATGGTAGGTCGTCTACAGCCTTGGCAGAGGATGGATTATGTCCACAGGCACAGAATATTTCTCTAGTGGCAACTCGGCAGTGGAGTGAGCTAGTGTTGAAGTTTCGGTACTGGAATTTGGCACCTAAAACCTCAACTGGCAGCGGTGGGATTCGAACCCACGCCTCCAGGGGAGACTGCGACCTGAACGCAGCGCCTTAGACCGCTCGGCCACGCTACCACAATCTGTGATAAAGTACTTAATAGTTAATAGCTTGTTGATGACTTTCAATACAAGCCATGTTTCCAACTCGTCCTACTTTTCTATCGTTTGTGAAGTGAATCGTAAATCATGACTTAAATAGCTTGTTCATGGTCTAGTACATGTGTATAAGGCATATTCATAAAGAAGTGTTGGCAGTGGTGGCTTTTGAGGCCACAACTCCATAAAGACATAAACTACATGTATTTGCCATCAATCGGGCCACATCATGAAATCGGCACGATAGCAGACTGATGTTGTGGTTTGTAAGTGCTGAAAACTAGAATACACGATTTGCCAATGGAGATAGCAGAGGATGGTTTCGATCCATCGACCTCTGGGTTATGGGCCCAGCACGCTTCCGCTGCGCCACTCTGCTCTGAGTTGTTATGTGAGATGGAAATTGGACCTACAATCTCTATAGATTAGGTATGTATGCAGTGCAAATAGTTAGCCAAATGTACAGTCAAGTAAAACCTCAGCGTAGACATCCATTACGAGCAAATTGATGTTACAGTGAATTCATCTCCAGAGATTAGTGACTTTCATTCTTGCCCCCACCCCCCCTATTGGCCAAAATGTCTGGGAAGTAGTTCCTTTCTGACTAGCTCTTGGGCATCTGCAGAAGACACGGACATGTGAAACCAAGGTTTGCACATTTGTGGCAGTGGTGGGCTTTGAACCCACGCCTCCAGAGAGACTGGAGCCTTAATCCAGCGCCTTAGACCACTCGGCCACACTACCTGCTAGTACTGTGTTTAGCTGATGCCTACTCTTTGCTCTTAACTCAAAGCAGGCAAAGCAGACAAGGCCACAAGTGAAGAAGATGTCAGGAAAAGTGATTGGTGGTCCCAGAGTTAAACTCTGAAGGCATCAGAAGGAATGGTAGGTCGTCTACAGCCTTGGCAGAGGATGGATTATGTCCACAGGCACAGAATATTTCTCTAGTGGCAACTCGGCAGTGGAGTGAGCTAGTGTTGAAGTTTCGGTACTGGAATTTGGCACCTAAAACCTCAACTGGCAGCGGTGGGATTCGAACCCACGCCTCCAGGGGAGACTGCGACCTGAACGCAGCGCCTTAGACCGCTCGGCCACGCTACCACAATCTGTGATAAAGTACTTAATAGTTAATAGCTTGTTGATGACTTTCAATACAAGCCATGTTTCCAACTCGTCCTACTTTTCTATCGTTTGTGAAGTGAATCGTAAATCATGACTTAAATAGCTTGTTCATGGTCTAGTACATGTGTATAAGGCATATTCATAAAGAAGTGTTGGCAGTGGTGGCTTTTGAGGCCACAACTCCATAAAGACATAAACTACATGTATTTGCCATCAATCGGGCCACATCATGAAATCGGCACGATAGCAGACTGATGTTGTGGTTTGTAAGTGCTGAAAACTAGAATACACGATTTGCCAATGGAGATAGCAGAGGATGGTTTCGATCCATCGACCTCTGGGTTATGGGCCCAGCACGCTTCCGCTGCGCCACTCTGCTCTGAGTTGTTATGTGAGATGGAAATTGGACCTACAATCTCTATAGATTAGGTATGTATGCAGTGCAAATAGTTAGCCAAATGTACAGTCAAGTAAAACCTCAGCGTAGACATCCATTACGAGCAAATTGATGTTACAGTGAATTCATCTCCAGAGATTAGTGACTTTCATTCTTGCCCCCACCCCCCCTATTGGCCAAAATGTCTGGGAAGTAGTTCCTTTCTGACTAGCTCTTGGGCATCTGCAGAAGACACGGACATGTGAAACCAAGGTTTGCACATTTGTGGCAGTGGTGGGCTTTGAACCCATGCCTCCAGAGAGACTGGAGCCTTAATCCAGCGCCTTAGACCACTCGGCCACACTACCTGCTAGTACTGTGTTTAGCTGATGCCTACTCTTTGCTCTTAACTCAAAGCAGGCAAAGCAGACAAGGCCACAAGTGAAGAAGATGTCAGGAAAAGTGATTGGTGGTCCCATAGTTAAACTCTGAAGGCATCAGAAGGAATGGTAGGTCGTCTACAGCCTTGGCAGAGGATGGATTATGTCCACAGGCACATAATATTTCTCTAGTGGCAACTCGGCAGTGGAGTGAGCTAGTGTTGAAGTTTCGGTACTGGAATTTGGCACCTAAAACCTCAACTGGCAGCGGTGGGATTCGAACCCACGCCTCCAGGGGAGACTGCGACCTGAACGCAGCGCCTTAGACCGCTCGGCCACGCTACCACAATCTGTGATAAAGTACTTAATAGTTAATAGCTTGTTGATGACTTTCAATACAAGCCATGTTTCCAACTCGTCCTACTTTTCTATCGTTTGTGAAGTGAATCGTAAATCATGACTTAAATAGCTTGTTCATGGTCTAGTACATGTGTATAAGGCATATTCATAAAGAAGTGTTGGCAGTGGTGGCTTTTGAGGCCACAACTCCATAAAGACATAAACTACATGTATTTGCCATCAATCGGGCCACATCATGAAATCGGCACGATAGCAGACTGATGTTGTGGTTTGTAAGTGCTGAAAACTAGAATACACGATTTGCCAATAGAGATAGCAGAGGATGGTTTCGATCCATCGACCTCTGGGTTATGGGCCCAGCACGCTTCCGCTGCGCCACTCTGCTCTGAGTTGTTATGTGAGATGGAAATTGGACCTACAATCTCTATAGATTAGGTATGTATGCAGTGCAAATAGTTAGCCAAATGTACAGTCAAGTAAAACCTCAGCGTAGACATCCATTACGAGCAAATTGATGTTACAGTGAATTCATCTCCAGAGATTAGTGACTTTCTTTCTTGCCCCCACCCCCCCTATTGGCCAAAATGTCTGGGAAGTCAGACTAGTTCCTTTCTGACTAGCTCTTGGGCATCTGCAGAAGACACAGACATGTGAAACCAAGGTTTGCACATTTGTGGCAGTGGTGGGATTTGAACCCACGCCTCCAGAGAGACTGGAGCCTTAATCCAGCGCCTTAGACCACTCGGCCACACTACCTGCTAGTACTGTGTTTAGCTGATGCCTACTCTTTGCTCTTAACTCAAAGCAGGCAAAGCAGACAAGGCCACAAGTGAAGAAGATGTCAGGAAAAGTGATTGGTGGTCCCAGAGTTAAACTCTGAAGGCATCAGAAGGAATGGTAGGTCGTCTACAGCCTTGGCAGAGGATGGATTATGTCCACAGGCACAGAATATTTCTCCAGTGGCAACTCGGCAGTGGAGTGAGCTAGTGTTGAAGTTTCGGTACTGGAAATTGGCACCTAAAACTTCAACTGGCAGCGGTGGGATTCGAACCCACGCCTCCAGGGGAGACTGCGACCTGAACTCAGCGCCTTAGACCGCTCGGCCACGCTACCACAATCTGTGATAAAGTACTTAATAGTTAATAGCTTGTTGATGACTTTCAATACAAGCCATGTTTCCAACTCGTCCTACTTTTCTATCGTTTGTGAAGTGAATCGTAAATCATGACTTAAATAGCTTGTTCATGGTCTAGTACATGTGTATAAGGCATATTCATAAAGCAGTGTTGGCAGTGGTGGCTTTTGAGGCCACAACTCCATAAAGACATAAACTACATGTATTTGCCATCAATCGGGCCACATCATGAAATCGGCACGATAGCAGACTGATGTTGTGGTTTGTAAGTGCTGAAAACTAGAATACACGATTTGCCAATGGAGATAGCAGAGGATGGTTTCGATCCATCGACCTCTGGGTTATGGGCCCAGCACGCTTCCGCTGCGCCACTCTGCTCTGAGTTGTTATGTGAGATGGAAATTGGACCTACAATCTCTATAGATTAGGTATGTATGCAGTGCAAATAGTTAGCCAAATGTACAGTCAAGTAAAACCTCAGCGTAGACATCCATTACGAGCAAATTGATGTTACAGTGAATTCATCTCCAGAGATTAGTGACTTTCATTCTTGCCCCCACCCCCCCTATTGGCCAAAATGTCTGGGAAGTAGTTCCTTTCTGACTAGCTCTTGGGCATCTGCAGAAGACACGGACATGTGAAACCAAGGTTTGCACATTTGTGGCAGTGGTGGGCTTTGAACCCACGCCTCCAGAGAGACTGGAGCCTTAATCCAGCGCCTTAGACCACTCGGCCACACTACCTGCTAGTACTGTGTTTAGCTGATGCCTACTCTTTGCTCTTAACTCAAAGCAGGCAAAGCAGACAAGGCCACAAGTGAAGAAGATGTCAGGAAAAGTGATTGGTGGTCCCAGAGTTAAACTCTGAAGGCATCAGAAGGAATGGTAGGTCGTCTACAGCCTTGGCAGAGGATGGATTATGTCCACAGGCACAGAATATTTCTCTAGTGGCAACTCGGCAGTGGAGTGAGCTAGTGTTGAAGTTTCGGTACTGGAATTTGGCACCTAAAACCTCAACTGGCAGCGGTGGGATTCGAACCCACGCCTCCAGGGGAGACTGCGACCTGAACGCAGCGCCTTAGACCGCTCGGCCACGCTACCACAATCTGTGATAAAGTACTTAATAGTTAATAGCTTGTTGATGACTTTCAATACAAGCCATGTTTCCAACTCGTCCTACTTTTCTATCGTTTGTGAAGTGAATCGTAAATCATGACTTAAATAGCTTGTTCATGGTCTAGTACATGTGTATAAGGCATATTCATAAAGAAGTGTTGGCAGTGGTGGCTTTTGAGGCCACAACTCCATAAAGACATAAACTACATGTATTTGCCATCAATCGGGCCACATCATGAAATCGGCACGATAGCAGACTGATGTTGTGGTTTGTAAGTGCTGAAAACTAGAATACACGATTTGCCAATGGAGATAGCAGAGGATGGTTTCGATCCATCGACCTCTGGGTTATGGGCCCAGCACGCTTCCGCTGCGCCACTCTGCTCTGAGTTGTTATGTGAGATGGAAATTGGACCTACAATCTCTATAGATTAGGTATGTATGCAGTGCAAATAGTTAGCCAAATGTACAGTCAAGTAAAACCTCAGCGTAGACATCCATTACGAGCAAATTGATGTTACAGTGAATTCATCTCCAGAGATTAGTGACTTTCATTCTTGCCCCCACCCCCCCTATTGGCCAAAATGTCTGGGAAGTAGTTCCTTTCTGACTAGCTCTTGGGCATCTGCAGAAGACACGGACATGTGAAACCAAGGTTTGCACATTTGTGGCAGTGGTGGGCTTTGAACCCATGCCTCCAGAGAGACTGGAGCCTTAATCCAGCGCCTTAGACCACTCGGCCACACTACCTGCTAGTACTGTGTTTAGCTGATGCCTACTCTTTGCTCTTAACTCAAAGCAGGCAAAGCAGACAAGGCCACAAGTGAAGAAGATGTCAGGAAAAGTGATTGGTGGTCCCATAGTTAAACTCTGAAGGCATCAGAAGGAATGGTAGGTCGTCTACAGCCTTGGCAGAGGATGGATTATGTCCACAGGCACATAATATTTCTCTAGTGGCAACTCGGCAGTGGAGTGAGCTAGTGTTGAAGTTTCGGTACTGGAATTTGGCACCTAAAACCTCAACTGGCAGCGGTGGGATTCGAACCCACGCCTCCAGGGGAGACTGCGACCTGAACGCAGCGCCTTAGACCGCTCGGCCACGCTACCACAATCTGTGATAAAGTACTTAATAGTTAATAGCTTGTTGATGACTTTCAATACAAGCCATGTTTCCAACTCGTCCTACTTTTCTATCGTTTGTGAAGTGAATCGTAAATCATGACTTAAATAGCTTGTTCATGGTCTAGTACATGTGTATAAGGCATATTCATAAAGAAGTGTTGGCAGTGGTGGCTTTTGAGGCCACAACTCCATAAAGACATAAACTACATGTATTTGCCATCAATCGGGCCACATCATGAAATCGGCACGATAGCAGACTGATGTTGTGGTTTGTAAGTGCTGAAAACTAGAATACACGATTTGCCAATAGAGATAGCAGAGGATGGTTTCGATCCATCGACCTCTGGGTTATGGGCCCAGCACGCTTCCGCTGCGCCACTCTGCTCTGAGTTGTTATGTGAGATGGAAATTGGACCTACAATCTCTATAGATTAGGTATGTATGCAGTGCAAATAGTTAGCCAAATGTACAGTCAAGTAAAACCTCAGCGTAGACATCCATTACGAGCAAATTGATGTTACAGTGAATTCATCTCCAGAGATTAGTGACTTTCTTTCTTGCCCCCACCCCCCCTATTGGCCAAAATGTCTGGGAAGTCAGACTAGTTCCTTTCTGACTAGCTCTTGGGCATCTGCAGAAGACACAGACATGTGAAACCAAGGTTTGCACATTTGTGGCAGTGGTGGGATTTGAACCCACGCCTCCAGAGAGACTGGAGCCTTAATCCAGCGCCTTAGACCACTCGGCCACACTACCTGCTAGTACTGTGTTTAGCTGATGCCTACTCTTTGCTCTTAACTCAAAGCAGGCAAAGCAGACAAGGCCACAAGTGAAGAAGATGTCAGGAAAAGTGATTGGTGGTCCCAGAGTTAAACTCTGAAGGCATCAGAAGGAATGGTAGGTCGTCTACAGCCTTGGCAGAGGATGGATTATGTCCACAGGCACAGAATATTTCTCCAGTGGCAACTCGGCAGTGGAGTGAGCTAGTGTTGAAGTTTCGGTACTGGAAATTGGCACCTAAAACTTCAACTGGCAGCGGTGGGATTCGAACCCACGCCTCCAGGGGAGACTGCGACCTGAACTCAGCGCCTTAGACCGCTCGGCCACGCTACCACAATCTGTGATAAAGTACTTAATAGTTAATAGCTTGTTGATGACTTTCAATACAAGCCATGTTTCCAACTCGTCCTACTTTTCTATCGTTTGTGAAGTGAATCGTAAATCATGACTTAAATAGCTTGTTCATGGTCTAGTACATGTGTATAAGGCATATTCATAAAGCAGTGTTGGCAGTGGTGGCTTTTGAGGCCACAACTCCATAAAGACATAAACTACATGTATTTGCCATCAATCGGGCCACATCATGAAATCGGCACGATAGCAGACTGATGTTGTGGTTTGTAAGTGCTGAAAACTAGAATACACGATTTGCCAATGGAGATAGCAGAGGATGGTTTCGATCCATCGACCTCTGGGTTATGGGCCCAGCACGCTTCCGCTGCGCCACTCTGCTCTGAGTTGTTATGTGAGATGGAAATTGGACCTACAATCTCTATAGATTAGGTATGTATGCAGTGCAAATAGTTAGCCAAATGTACAGTCAAGTAAAACCTCAGCGTAGACATCCATTACGAGCAAATTGATGTTACAGTGAATTCATCTCCAGAGATTAGTGACTTTCATTCTTGCCCCCACCCCCCCTATTGGCCAAAATGTCTGGGAAGTCAGACTAGTTCCTTTCTGACTAGCTCTTGGGCATCTGCAGAAGACACGGACATGTGAAACCAAGGTTTGCACATTTGTGGCAGTGGTGGGATTTGAACCCACGCCTCCAGAGAGACTGGAGCCTTAATCCAGCGCCTTAGACCACTCGGCCACACTACCTGCTAGTACTGTGTTTAGCTGATGCCTACTCTTTGCTCTTAACTCAAAGCAGGCAAAGCAGACAAGGCCACAAGTGAAGAAGATGTCAGGAAAAGTGATTGGTGGTCCCAGAGTTAAACTCTGAAGGAATCAGAAGGAATGGTAGGTCGTCTACAGCCTTGGCAGAGGACGGATTATGTCCACAGGCACAGAATATTTCTCCAGTGGCAACTCGGCAGTGGAGTGAGCTAGTGTTGAAGTTTCGGTACTGGAAATTGGCACCTAAAACTTCAACTGGCAGCGGTGGGATTCGAACCCACGCCTCCAGGGGAGACTGCGACCTGAACGCAGCGCCTTAGACCGCTCGGCCACGCTACCACAATCTGTGATAAAGTACTTAATAGTTAATAGCTTGTTGATGACTTTCAATACAAGCCATGTTTCCAACTCGTCCTACTTTTCTATCGTTTGTGAAGTGAATCGTAAATCATGACTTAAATAGCTTGTTCATGGTCTAGTACATGTGTATAAGGCATATTCATAAAGCAGTGTTGGCAGTGGTGGCTTTTGAGGCCACAACTCCATAAAGACATAAACTACATGTATTTGCCATCAATCGGGCCACATCATGAAATCGGCACGATAGCAGACTGATGTTGTGGTTTGTAAGTGCTGAAAACTAGAATACACGATTTGCCAATAGAGATAGCAGAGGATGGTTTCGATCCATCGACCTCTGGGTTATGGGCCCAGCACGCTTCCGCTGCGCCACTCTGCTCTGAGTTGTTATGTGAGATGGAAATTGGACCTACAATCTCTATAGATTAGGTATGTATGCAGTGCAAATAGTTAGCCAAATGTACAGTCAAGTAAAACCTCAGCGTAGACATCCATTACGAGCAAATTGATGTTACAGTGAATTCATCTCCAGAGATTAGTGACTTTCTTTCTTGCCCCCACCCCCCCTATTGGCCAAAATGTCTGGGAAGTAGTTCCTTTCTGACTAGCTCTTGGGCATCTGCAGAAGACACGGACATGTGAAACCAAGGTTTGCACATTTGTGGCAGTGGTGGGCTTTGAACCCACGCCTCCAGAGAGACTGGAGCCTTAATCCAGCGCCTTAGACCACTCGGCCACACTACCTGCTAGTACTGTGTTTAGCTGATGCCTACTCTTTGCTCTTAACTCAAAGCAGGCAAAGCAGACAAGGCCACAAGTGAAGAAGATGTCAGGAAAAGTGATTGGTGGTCCCAGAGTTAAACTCTGAAGGCATCAGAAGGAATGGTAGGTCGTCTACAGCCTTGGCAGAGGATGGATTATGTCCACAGGCACAGAATATTTCTCCAGTGGCAACTCGGCAGTGGAGTGAGCTAGTGTTGAAGTTTCGGTACTGGAATTTGGCACCTAAAACCTCAACTGGCAGCGGTGGGATTCGAACCCACGCCTCCAGGGGAGACTGCGACCTGAACGCAGCGCCTTAGACCTCTCGGCCACGCTACCACAATCTGTGACATAGTACTTAATAGTTAATAGCTTGTTGATGACTTTCAATACAAGCCATGTTTCCAACTCGTCCTACTTTTCTATCGTTTGTGAAGTGAATCGTAAATCATGACTTAAATAGCTTGTTCATGGTCTAGTACATGTGTATAAGGCATATTCATAAAGCAGTGTTGGCAGTGGTGGCTTTTGAGGCCACAACTCCATAAAGACATAAACTACATGTATTTGCCATCAATCGGGCCACATCATGAAATCGGCACGATAGCAGACTGATGTTGTGGTTTGTAAGTGCTGAAAACTAGAATACACGATTTGCCAATAGAGATAGCAGAGGATGGTTTCGATCCATCGACCTCTGGGTTATGGGCCCAGCACGCTTCCGCTGCGCCACTCTGCTCTGAGTTGTTATGTGAGATGGAAATTGGACCTACAATCTCTATAGATTAGGTATGTATGCAGTGCAAATAGTTAGCCAAATGTACAGTCAAGTAAAACCTCAGCGTAGACATCCATTACGAGCAAATTGATGTTACAGTGAATTCATCTCCAGAGATTAGTGACTTTCTTTCTTGCCCCCACCCCCCCTATTGGCCAAAATGTCTGGGAAGTCAGACTAGTTCCTTTCTGACTAGCTCTTGGGCATCTGCAGAAGACACAGACATGTGAAACAAAGGTTTGCACATTTGTGGCAGTGGTGGGATTTGAACCCACGCCTCCAGAGAGACTGGAGCCTTAATCCAGCGCCTTAGACCACTCTGCCACACTACCTGCTAGTACTGTGTTTAGCTGATGCCTACTCTTTGCTCTTAACTCAAAGCAGGCAAAGCAGACAAGGCCACAAGTGAAGAAGATGTCAGGAAAAGTGATTGGTGGTCCCAGAGTTAAACTCTGAAGGCATCAGAAGGAATGGTAGGTCGTCTACAGCCTTGGCAGAGGATGGATTATGTCCACAGGCACAGAATATTTCTCCAGTGGCAACTCGGCAGTGGAGTGAGCTAGTGTTGAAGTTTCGGTACTGGAATTTGGCACCTAAAACCTCAACTGGCAGCGGTGGGATTCAAACCCACGCCTCCAGGGGAGACTGCGACCTGAACGCAGCGCCTTAGACCACTCGGCCACGCTACCACAATCTGTTATATAGTACTTAATAGTTAATAGCTTGTTGATGACTTTCAATACAAGCCATGTTTCCAACTCGTCCTACTTTTCTATCGTTTGTGAAGTGAATCGTAAATCATGACTTAAATAGCTTGTTCATGGTCTAGTACATGTGTATAAGGCATATTCATAAAGCAGTGTTGGCAGTGGTGGATTTTGAGGCCACAACTCCATAAAGACATAAACTACATGTATTTGCCATCAATCGGGCCACATCATGAAATCGGCACGATAGCAGACTGATGTTGTGGTTTGTAAGTGCTGAAAACTAGAATACACGATTTGCCAATTGAGATAGCAGAGGATGGTTTCGATCCATCGACCTCTGGGTTATGGGCCCAGCACGCTTCCGCTGCGCCACTCTGCTCTGAGTTGTTATGTGAGATGGAAATTGGACCTACAATCTCTATAGATTAGGTATGTATGCAGTGCAAATAGTTAGCCAAATGTACAGTCAAGTAAAACCTCAGCGTAGACATCCATTACGAGCAAATTGATGTTACAGTGAATTCATCTCCAGAGATTAGTGACTTTCTTTCTTGCCCCCACCCCCCCTATTGGCCAAAATGTCTGGGAAGTCAGACTAGTTCCTTTCTGACTAGCTCTTGGGCATCTGCAGAAGACACGGACATGTGAAACCAAGGTTTGCACATTTGTGGCAGTGGTGGGATTTGAACCCACGCCTCCAGAGAGACTGGAGCCTTAATCCAGCGCCTTAGACCACTCGGCCACACTACCTGCTAGTACTGTGTTTAGCTGATGCCTACTCTTTGCTCTTAACTCAAAGCAGGCAAAGCAGACAAGGCCACAAGTGAAGAAGATGTCAGGAAAAGTGATTGGTGGTCCCAGAGTTAAACTCTGAAGGAATCAGAAGGAATGGTAGGTCGTCTACAGCCTTGGCAGAGGACGGATTATGTCCACAGGCACAGAATATTTCTCCAGTGGCAACTCGGCAGTGGAGTGAGCTAGTGTTGAAGTTTCGGTACTGGAAATTGGCACCTAAAACTTCAACTGGCAGCGGTGGGATTCGAACCCACGCCTCCAGGGGAGACTGCGACCTGAACGCAGCGCCTTAGACCGCTCGGCCACGCTACCACAATCTGTGATAAAGTACTTAATAGTTAATAGCTTGTTGATGACTTTCAATACAAGCCATGTTTCCAACTCGTCCTACTTTTCTATCGTTTGTGAAGTGAATCGTAAATCATGACTTAAATAGCTTGTTCATGGTCTAGTACATGTGTATAAGGCATATTCATAAAGCAGTGTTGGCAGTGGTGGCTTTTGAGGCCACAACTCCATAAAGACATAAACTACATGTATTTGCCATCAATCGGGCCACATCATGAAATCGGCACGATAGCAGACTGATGTTGTGGTTTGTAAGTGCTGAAAACTAGAATACACGATTTGCCAATAGAGATAGCAGAGGATGGTTTCGATCCATCGACCTCTGGGTTATGGGCCCAGCACGCTTCCGCTGCGCCACTCTGCTCTGAGTTGTTATGTGAGATGGAAATTGGACCTACAATCTCTATAGATTAGGTATGTATGCAGTGCAAATAGTTAGCCAAATGTACAGTCAAGTAAAACCTCAGCGTAGACATCCATTACGAGCAAATTGATGTTACAGTGAATTCATCTCCAGAGATTAGTGACTTTCTTTCTTGCCCCCACCCCCCCTATTGGCCAAAATGTCTGGGAAGTAGTTCCTTTCTGACTAGCTCTTGGGCATCTGCAGAAGACACGGACATGTGAAACCAAGGTTTGCACATTTGTGGCAGTGGTGGGCTTTGAACCCACGCCTCCAGAGAGACTGGAGCCTTAATCCAGCGCCTTAGACCACTCGGCCACACTACCTGCTAGTACTGTGTTTAGCTGATGCCTACTCTTTGCTCTTAACTCAAAGCAGGCAAAGCAGACAAGGCCACAAGTGAAGAAGATGTCAGGAAAAGTGATTGGTGGTCCCAGAGTTAAACTCTGAAGGAATCAGAAGGAATGGTAGGTCGTCTACAGCCTTGGCAGAGGACGGATTATGTCCACAGGCACAGAATATTTCTCCAGTGGCAACTCGGCAGTGGAGTGAGCTAGTGTTGAAGTTTCGGTACTGGAAATTGGCACCTAAAACTTCAACTGGCAGCGGTGGGATTCGAACCCACGCCTCCAGGGGAGACTGCGACCTGAACGCAGCGCCTTAGACCACTCGGCCACGCTACCACAATCTGTGATAAAGTACTTAATAGTTAATAGCTTGTTGATGACTTTCAATACAAGCCATGTTTCCAACTCGTCCTACTTTTCTATCGTTTGTGAAGTGAATCGTAAATCATGACTTAAATAGCTTGTTCATGGTCTAGTACATGTGTATAAGGCATATTCATAAAGCAGTGTTGGCAGTGGTGGCTTTTGAGGCCACAACTCCATAAAGACATAAACTACATGTATTTGCCATCAATCGGGCCACATCATGAAATCGGCACGATAGCAGACTGATGTTGTGGTTTGTAAGTGCTGAAAACTAGAATACACGATTTGCCAATAGAGATAGCAGAGGATGGTTTCGATCCATCGACCTCTGGGTTATGGGCCCAGCACGCTTCCGCTGCGCCACTCTGCTCTGAGTTGTTATGTGAGATGGAAATTGGACCTACAATCTCTATAGATTAGGTATGTATGCAGTGCAAATAGTTAGCCAAATGTACAGTCAAGTAAAACCTCAGCGTAGACATCCATTACGAGCAAATTGATGTTACAGTGAATTCATCTCCAGAGATTAGTGACTTTCTTTCTTGCCCCCACCCCCCCTATTGGCCAAAATGTCTGGGAAGTCAGACTAGTTCCTTTCTGACTAGCTCTTGGGCATCTGCAGAAGACACAGACATGTGAAACAAAGGTTTGCACATTTGTGGCAGTGGTGGGATTTGAACCCACGCCTCCAGAGAGACTGGAGCCTTAATCCAGCGCCTTAGACCACTCGGCCACACTACCTGCTAGTACTGTGTTTAGCTGATGCCTACTCTTTGCTCTTAACTCAAAGCAGGCAAAGCAGACAAGGCCACAAGTGAAGAAGATGTCAGGAAAAGTGATTGGTGGTCCCAGAGTTAAACTCTGAAGGCATCAGAAGGAATGGTAGGTCGTCTACAGCCTTGGCAGAGGATGGATTATGTCCACAGGCACAGAATATTTCTCCAGTGGCAACTCGGCAGTGGAGTGAGCTAGTGTTGAAGTTTCGGTACTGGAATTTGGCACCTAAAACCTCAACTGGCAGCGGTGGGATTCAAACCCACGCCTCCAGGGGAGACTGCGACCTGAACGCAGCGCCTTAGACCACTCGGCCACGCTACCACAATCTGTTATATAGTACTTAATAGTTAATAGCTTGTTGATGACTTTCAATACAAGCCATGTTTCCAACTCGTCCTACTTTTCTATCGTTTGTGAAGTGAATCGTAAATCATGACTTAAATAGCTTGTTCATGGTCTAGTACATGTGTATAAGGCATATTCATAAAGCAGTGTTGGCAGTGGTGGATTTTGAGGCCACAACTCCATAAAGACATAAACTACATGTATTTGCCATCAATCGGGCCACATCATGAAATCGGCACGATAGCAGACTGATGTTGTGGTTTGTAAGTGCTGAAAACTAGAATACACGATTTGCCAATTGAGATAGCAGAGGATGGTTTCGATCCATCGACCTCTGGGTTATGGGCCCAGCACGCTTCCGCTGCGCCACTCTGCTCTGAGTTGTTATGTGAGATGGAAATTGGACCTACAATCTCTATAGATTAGGTATGTATGCAGTGCAAATAGTTAGCCAAATGTACAGTCAAGTAAAACCTCAGCGTAGACATCCATTACGAGCAAATTGATGTTACAGTGAATTCATCTCCAGAGATTAGTGACTTTCTTTCTTGCCCCCACCCCCCCTATTGGCCAAAATGTCTGGGAAGTCAGACTAGTTCCTTTCTGACTAGCTCTTGGGCATCTGCAGAAGACACGGACATGTGAAACCAAGGTTTGCACATTTGTGGCAGTGGTGGGATTTGAACCCACGCCTCCAGAGAGACTGGAGCCTTAATCCAGCGCCTTAGACCACTCGGCCACACTACCTGCTAGTACTGTGTTTAGCTGATGCCTACTCTTTGCTCTTAACTCAAAGCAGGCAAAGCAGACAAGGCCACAAGTGAAGAAGATGTCAGGAAAAGTGATTGGTGGTCCCAGAGTTAAACTCTGAAGGAATCAGAAGGAATGGTAGGTCGTCTACAGCCTTGGCAGAGGACGGATTATGTCCACAGGCACAGAATATTTCTCCAGTGGCAACTCGGCAGTGGAGTGAGCTAGTGTTGAAGTTTCGGTACTGGAAATTGGCACCTAAAACTTCAACTGGCAGCGGTGGGATTCGAACCCACGCCTCCAGGGGAGACTGCGACCTGAACGCAGCGCCTTAGACCGCTCGGCCACGCTACCACAATCTGTGATAAAGTACTTAATAGTTAATAGCTTGTTGATGACTTTCAATACAAGCCATGTTTCCAACTCGTCCTACTTTTCTATCGTTTGTGAAGTGAATCGTAAATCATGACTTAAATAGCTTGTTCATGGTCTAGTACATGTGTATAAGGCATATTCATAAAGCAGTGTTGGCAGTGGTGGCTTTTGAGGCCACAACTCCATAAAGACATAAACTACATGTATTTGCCATCAATCGGGCCACATCATGAAATCGGCACGATAGCAGACTGATGTTGTGGTTTGTAAGTGCTGAAAACTAGAATACACGATTTGCCAATAGAGATAGCAGAGGATGGTTTCGATCCATCGACCTCTGGGTTATGGGCCCAGCACGCTTCCGCTGCGCCACTCTGCTCTGAGTTGTTATGTGAGATGGAAATTGGACCTACAATCTCTATAGATTAGGTATGTATGCAGTGCAAATAGTTAGCCAAATGTACAGTCAAGTAAAACCTCAGCGTAGACATCCATTACGAGCAAATTGATGTTACAGTGAATTCATCTCCAGAGATTAGTGACTTTCTTTCTTGCCCCCACCCCCCCTATTGGCCAAAATGTCTGGGAAGTAGTTCCTTTCTGACTAGCTCTTGGGCATCTGCAGAAGACACGGACATGTGAAACCAAGGTTTGCACATTTGTGGCAGTGGTGGGCTTTGAACCCACGCCTCCAGAGAGACTGGAGCCTTAATCCAGCGCCTTAGACCACTCGGCCACACTACCTGCTAGTACTGTGTTTAGCTGATGCCTACTCTTTGCTCTTAACTCAAAGCAGGCAAAGCAGACAAGGCCACAAGTGAAGAAGATGTCAGGAAAAGTGATTGGTGGTCCCAGAGTTAAACTCTGAAGGAATCAGAAGGAATGGTAGGTCGTCTACAGCCTTGGCAGAGGACGGATTATGTCCACAGGCACAGAATATTTCTCCAGTGGCAACTCGGCAGTGGAGTGAGCTAGTGTTGAAGTTTCGGTACTGGAAATTGGCACCTAAAACTTCAACTGGCAGCGGTGGGATTCGAACCCACGCCTCCAGGGGAGACTGCGACCTGAACGCAGCGCCTTAGACCGCTCGGCCACGCTACCACAATCTGTGATAAAGTACTTAATAGTTAATAGCTTGTTGATGACTTTCAATACAAGCCATGTTTCCAACTCGTCCTACTTTTCTATCGTTTGTGAAGTGAATCGTAAATCATGACTTAAATAGCTTGTTCATGGTCTAGTACATGTGTATAAGGCATATTCATAAAGCAGTGTTGGCAGTGGTGGCTTTTGAGGCCACAACTCCATAAAGACATAAACTACATGTATTTGCCATCAATCGGGCCACATCATGAAATCGGCACGATAGCAGACTGATGTTGTGGTTTGTAAGTGCTGAAAACTAGAATACACGATTTGCCAATAGAGATAGCAGAGGATGGTTTCGATCCATCGACCTCTGGGTTATGGGCCCAGCACGCTTCCGCTGCGCCACTCTGCTCTGAGTTGTTATGTGAGATGGAAATTGGACCTACAATCTCTATAGATTAGGTATGTATGCAGTGCAAATAGTTAGCCAAATGTACAGTCAAGTAAAACCTCAGCGTAGACATCCATTACGAGCAAATTGATGTTACAGTGAATTCATCTCCAGAGATTAGTGACTTTCTTTCTTGCCCCCACCCCCCCTATTGGCCAAAATGTCTGGGAAGTCAGACTAGTTCCTTTCTGACTAGCTCTTGGGCATCTGCAGAAGACACAGACATGTGAAACAAAGGTTTGCACATTTGTGGCAGTGGTGGGATTTGAACCCACGCCTCCAGAGAGACTGGAGCCTTAATCCAGCGCCTTAGACCACTCGGCCACACTACCTGCTAGTACTGTGTTTAGCTGATGCCTACTCTTTGCTCTTAACTCAAAGCAGGCAAAGCAGACAAGGCCACAAGTGAAGAAGATGTCAGGAAAAGTGATTGGTGGTCCCAGAGTTAAACTCTGAAGGCATCAGAAGGAATGGTAGGTCGTCTACAGCCTTGGCAGAGGATGGATTATGTCCACAGGCACAGAATATTTCTCCAGTGGCAACTCGGCAGTGGAGTGAGCTAGTGTTGAAGTTTCGGTACTGGAATTTGGCACCTAAAACCTCAACTGGCAGCGGTGGGATTCAAACCCACGCCTCCAGGGGAGACTGCGACCTGAACGCAGCGCCTTAGACCGCTCGGCCACGCTACCACAATCTGTGATATAGTACTTAATAGTTAATAGCTTGTTGATGGCTTTCAATACAAGCCATGTTTCCAACTCGTCCTACTTTTCTATCGTTTGTGAAGTGAATCGTAAATCATGACTTAAATAGCTTGTTCATGGTCTAGTACATGTGTATAAGGCATATTCATAAAGCAGTGTTGGCAGTGGTGGCTTTTGAGGCCACAACTCCATAAAGACATAAACTACATGTATTTGCCATCAATCGGGCCACATCATGAAATCGGCACGATAGCAGACTGATGTTGTGGTTTGTAAGTGCTGAAAACTAGAATACACGATTTGCCAATTGAGATAGCAGAGGATGGTTTCGATCCATCGACCTCTGGGTTATGGGCCCAGCACGCTTCCGCTGCGCCACTCTGCTCTGAGTTGTTATGTGAGATGGAAATTGGACCTACAATCTCTATAGATTAGGTATGTATGCAGTGCAAATAGTTAGCCAAATGTACAGAATGTATAGTCAAGTAAAACCTCAGCATAGACATCCATTACGAGCAAATTGATGTTACAGTGAATTCATCTCCAGAGATTAGTGACTTTCTTTCTTGCCCCCACCCCCCATATTGGCCAAATTGTCTGGGAAGTCAGACTAGTTCCTTTCTGACTAGCTCTTGGGCATCTGCAGAAGACACAGACATGTGAAACCAAGGTTTGCACATTTGTGGCAGTGGTGGGATTTGAACCCACGCCTCCAGAGAGACTGGAGCCTTAATCCAGCGCCTTAGACCACTCGGCCACACTACCTGCTAGTACTGTGTTTAGCTGATGCCTACTCTTTGCTCTTAACTCAAAGCAGGCAAAGCAGACAAGGCCACAAGTGAAGAAGATGTCAGGAAAAGTGATTGGTGGTCCCAGAGTTAAACTCTGAAGGCATCAGAAGGAATGGTAGGTCGTCTACAGCCTTGGCAGAGGAGGGATTATGTCCACAGGCACAGAATATTTCTCCAGTGGCAACTCGGCAGTGGAGTGAGCTAGTGTTGAAGTTTCGGTACTGGAATTTGGCACCTAAAACCTCAACTGGCAGCGGTGGGATTCGAACCCACGCCTCCAGGGGAGACTGCGACCTGAACGCAGCGCCTTAGACCGCTCGGCCACACTACCACAATCTGTGATATAGTACTTAATAGTTAATAGCTTGTTGATGACTTTCAATACAAGCCATGTTTCCAACTCGTCCTACTTTTCTATCGTTTGTGAAGTGAATCGTAAATCATGACTTAAATAGCTTGTTCATGGTCTAGTACATGTGTATAAGGCATATTCATAAAGCAGTGTTGGCAGTGGTGGCTTTTGAGGCCACAACTCCATAAAGACATAAACTACATGTATTTGCCATCAATCGGGCCACATCATGAAATCGGCACGATAGCAGACTGATGTTGTGGTTTGTAAGTGCTGAAAACTAGAATACACGATTTGCCAATAGAGATAGCAGAGGATGGTTTCGATCCATCGACCTCTGGGTTATGGGCCCAGCACGCTTCCGCTGCGCCTCTCTGCTCTGAGTTGTTATGTGAGATGGAAATTGGACCTACAATCTCTATAGATTAGGTATGTATGCAGTGCAAATAGTTAGCCAAATGTACAGTCAAGTAAAACCTCAGCGTAGACATCCATTACGAGCAAATTGATGTTACAGTGAATTCATCTCCAGAGATTAGTGACTTTCTTTCTTGCCCCCACCCCCCCTATTGGCCAAAATGTCTGGGAAGTCAGACTAGTTCCTTTCTGACTAGCTCTTGGGCATCTGCAGAAGACACAGACATGTGAAACAAAGGTTTGCACATTTGTGGCAGTGGTGGGATTTGAACCCACGCCTCCAGAGAGACTGGAGCCTTAATCCAGCGCCTTAGACCACTCGGCCACACTACCTGCTAGTACTGTGTTTAGCTGATGCCTACTCTTTGCTCTTAACTCAAAGCAGGCAAAGCAGACAAGGCCACAAGTGAAGAAGATGTCAGGAAAAGTGATTGGTGGTCCCAGAGTTAAACTCTGAAGGCATCAGAAGGAATGGTAGGTCGTCTACAGCCTTGGCAGAGGATGGATTATGTCCACAGGCACAGAATATTTCTCCAGGGCAACTCGGCAGTGGAGTGAGCTAGTGTTGAAGTTTCGGTACTGGAATTTGGCACCTAAAACCTCAACTGGCAGCGGTGGGATTCAAACCCACGCCTCCAATGGAGACTGCGACCTGAACGCAGCGCCTTAGACCGCTCGGCCACGCTACCACAATCTGTGATATAGTACTTAATAGTTAATAGCTTGTTGATGACTTTCAATACAAGCCATGTTTCCAACTCGTCCTACTTTTCTATCGTTTGTGAAGTGAATCGTAAATCATGACTTAAATAGCTTGTTCATGGTCTAGTACATGTGTATAAGGCATATTCATAAAGCAGTGTTGGCAGTGGTGGATTTTGAGGCCACAACTCCATAAAGACATAAACTACATGTATTTGCCATCAATCGGGCCACATCATGAAATCGGCACGATAGCAGACTGATGTTGTGGTTTGTAAGTGCTGAAAACTAGAATACACGATTTGCCAATTGAGATAGCAGAGGATGGTTTCGATCCATCGACCTCTGGGTTATGGGCCCAGCACGCTTCCGCTGCGCCACTCTGCTCTGAGTTGTTATGTGAGATGGAAATTGGACCTACAATCTCTATAGATTAGGTATGTATGCAGTGCAAATAGTTAGCCAAATGTACAGTCAAGTAAAACCTCCGCGTAGACATCCATTACGAGCAAATTGATGTTACAGTGAATTCATCTCCAGAGATTAGTGACTTTCTTTCTTGCCCCCACCCCCCCTATTGGCCAAAATGTCTGGGAAGTCAGACTAGTTCCTTTCTGACTAGCTCTTGGGCATCTGCAGAAGACACAGACATGTGAAACCAAGGTTTGCACATTTGTGGCAGTGGTGGGATTTGAACCCACGCCTCCAGAGAGACTGGAGCCTTAATCCAGCGCCTTAGACCACTCGGCCACACTACCTGCTAGTACTGTGTTTAGCTGATGCCTACTCTTTGCTCTTAACTCAAAGCAGGCAAAGCAGACAAGGCCACAAGTGAAGAAGATGTCAGGAAAAGTGATTGGTGGTCCCAGAGTTAAACTCTGAAGGCATCAGAAGGAATGGTAGGTCGTCTACAGCCTTGGCAGAGGAGGGATTATGTCCACAGGCACAGAATATTTCTCCAGTGGCAACTCGGCAGTGGAGTGAGCTAGTGTTGAAGTTTCGGTACTGGAATTTGGCACCTAAAACCTCAACTGGCAGCGGTGGGATTCGAACCCACGCCTCCAGGGGAGACTGCGACCTGAACGCAGCGCCTTAGACCGCTCGGCCACGCTACCACAATCTGTGATATAGTACTTAATAGTTAATAGCTTGTTGATGACTTTCAATACAAGCCATGTTTCCAACTCGTCCTACTTTTCTATCGTTTGTGAAGTGAATCGTAAATCATGACTTAAATAGCTTGTTCATGGTCTAGTACATGTGTATAAGGCATATTCATAAAGCAGTGTTGGCAGTGGTGGATTTTGAGGCCACAACTCCATAAAGACATAAACTACATGTATTTGCCATCAATCGGGCCACATCATGAAATCGGCACGATAGCAGACTGATGTTGTGGTTTGTAAGTGCTGAAAACTAGAATACACGATTTGCCAATTGAGATAGCAGAGGATGGTTTCGATCCATCGACCTCTGGGTTATGGGCCCAGCACGCTTCCGCTGCGCCACTCTGCTCTGAGTTGTTATGTGAGATGGAAATTGGACCTACAATCTCTATAGATTAGGTATGTATGCAGTGCAAATAGTTAGCCAAATGTACAGTCAAGTAAAACCTCAGCGTAGACATCCATTACGAGCAAATTGATGTTACAGTGAATTCATCTCCAGAGATTAGTGACTTTCTTTCTTGCCCCCACCCCCCCTATTGGCCAAAATGTCTGGGAAGTCAGACTAGTTCCTTTCTGACTAGCTCTTGGGCATCTGCAGAAGACACGGACATGTGAAACCAAGGTTTGCACATTTGTGGCAGTGGTGGGATTTGAACCCACGCCTCCAGAGAGACTGGAGCCTTAATCCAGCGCCTTAGACCACTCGGCCACACTACCTGCTAGTACTGTGTTTAGCTGATGCCTACTCTTTGCTCTTAACTCAAAGCAGGCAAAGCAGACAAGGCCACAAGTGAAGAAGATGTCAGGAAAAGTGATTGGTGGTCCCAGAGTTAAACTCTGAAGGAATCAGAAGGAATGGTAGGTCGTCTACAGCCTTGGCAGAGGACGGATTATGTCCACAGGCACAGAATATTTCTCCAGTGGCAACTCGGCAGTGGAGTGAGCTAGTGTTGAAGTTTCGGTACTGGAAATTGGCACCTAAAACTTCAACTGGCAGCGGTGGGATTCGAACCCACGCCTCCAGGGGAGACTGCGACCTGAACGCAGCGCCTTAGACCGCTCGGCCACGCTACCACAATCTGTGATAAAGTACTTAATAGTTAATAGCTTGTTGATGACTTTCAATACAAGCCATGTTTCCAACTCGTCCTACTTTTCTATCGTTTGTGAAGTGAATCGTAAATCATGACTTAAATAGCTTGTTCATGGTCTAGTACATGTGTATAAGGCATATTCATAAAGCAGTGTTGGCAGTGGTGGCTTTTGAGGCCACAACTCCATAAAGACATAAACTACATGTATTTGCCATCAATCGGGCCACATCATGAAATCGGCACGATAGCAGACTGATGTTGTGGTTTGTAAGTGCTGAAAACTAGAATACACGATTTGCCAATAGAGATAGCAGAGGATGGTTTCGATCCATCGACCTCTGGGTTATGGGCCCAGCACGCTTCCGCTGCGCCACTCTGCTCTGAGTTGTTATGTGAGATGGAAATTGGACCTACAATCTCTATAGATTAGGTATGTATGCAGTGCAAATAGTTAGCCAAATGTACAGTCAAGTAAAACCTCAGCGTAGACATCCATTACGAGCAAATTGATGTTACAGTGAATTCATCTCCAGAGATTAGTGACTTTCTTTCTTGCCCCCACCCCCCCTATTGGCCAAAATGTCTGGGAAGTCAGACTAGTTCCTTTCTGACTAGCTCTTGGGCATCTGCAGAAGACACAGACATGTGAAACAAAGGTTTGCACATTTGTGGCAGTGGTGGGATTTGAACCCACGCCTCCAGAGAGACTGGAGCCTTAATCCAGCGCCTTAGACCACTCGGCCACACTACCTGCTAGTACTGTGTTTAGCTGATGCCTACTCTTTGCTCTTAACTCAAAGCAGGCAAAGCAGACAAGGCCACAAGTGAAGAAGATGTCAGGAAAAGTGATTGGTGGTCCCAGAGTTAAACTCTGAAGGCATCAGAAGGAATGGTAGGTCGTCTACAGCCTTGGCAGAGGATGGATTATGTCCACAGGCACAGAATATTTCTCCAGTGGCAACTCGGCAGTGGAGTGAGCTAGTGTTGAAGTTTCGGTACTGGAATTTGGCACCTAAAACCTCAACTGGCAGCGGTGGGATTCAAACCCACGCCTCCAGGGGAGACTGCGACCTGAACGCAGCGCCTTAGACCGCTCGGCCACGCTACCACAATCTGTGATATAGTACTTAATAGTTAATAGCTTGTTGATGACTTTCAATACAAGCCATGTTTCCAACTCGTCCTACTTTTCTATCGTTTGTGAAGTGAATCGTAAATCATGACTTAAATAGCTTGTTCATGGTCTAGTACATGTGTATAAGGCATATTCATAAAGCAGTGTTGGCAGTGGTGGATTTTGAGGCCACAACTCCATAAAGACATAAACTACATGTATTTGCCATCAATCGGGCCACATCATGAAATCGGCACGATAGCAGACTGATGTTGTGGTTTGTAAGTGCTGAAAACTAGAATACACGATTTGCCAATTGAGATAGCAGAGGATGGTTTCGATCCATCGACCTCTGGGTTATGGGCCCAGCACGCTTCCGCTGCGCCACTCTGCTCTGAGTTGTTATGTGAGATGGAAATTGGACCTACAATCTCTATAGATTAGGTATGTATGCAGTGCAAATAGTTAGCCAAATGTACAGTCAAGTAAAACCTCAGCGTAGACATCCATTACGAGCAAATTGATGTTACAGTGAATTCATCTCCAGAGATTAGTGACTTTCTTTCTTGCCCCCACCCCCCCTATTGGCCAAAATGTCTGGGAAGTCAGACTAGTTCCTTTCTGACTAGCTCTTGGGCATCTGCAGAAGACACAGACATGTGAAACCAAGGTTTGCACATTTGTGGCAGTGGTGGGATTTGAACCCACGCCTCCAGAGAGACTGGAGCCTTAATCCAGCGCCTTAGACCACTCGGCCACACTACCTGCTAGTACTGTGTTTAGCTGATGCCTACTCTTTGCTCTTAACTCAAAGCAGGCAAAGCAGACAAGGCCACAAGTGAAGAAGATGTCAGGAAAAGTGATTGGTGGTCCCAGAGTTAAACTCTGAAGGCATCAGAAGGAATGGTAGGTCGTCTACAGCCTTGGCAGAGGAGGGATTATGTCCACAGGCACAGAATATTTCTCCAGTGGCAACTCGGCAGTGGAGTGAGCTAGTGTTGAAGTTTCGGTACTGGAATTTGGCACCTAAAACCTCAACTGGCAGCGGTGGGATTCGAACCCATGCCTCCAGGGGAGACTGCGACCTGAACGCAGCGCCTTAGACCGCTCGGCCACGCTACCACAATCTGTGATATAGTACTTAATAGTTAATAGCTTGTTGATGACTTTCAATACAAGCCATGTTTCCAACTCGTCCTACTTTTCTATCGTTTGTGAAGTGAATCGTAAATCATGACTTAAATAGCTTGTTCATGGTCTAGTACATGTGTATAAGGCATATTCATAAAGCAGTGTTGGCAGTGGTGGCTTTTGAGGCCACAACTCCATAAAGACATAAACTACATGTATTTGCCATCAATCGGGCCACATCATGAAATCGGCACGATAGCAGACTGATGTTGTGGTTTGTAAGTGCTGAAAACTAGAATACACGATTTGCCAATAGAGATAGCAGAGGATGGTTTCGATCCATCGACCTCTGGGTTATGGGCCCAGCACGCTTCCGCTGCGCCACTCTGCTCTGAGTTGTTATGTGAGATGGAAATTGGACCTACAATCTCTATAGATTAGGTATGTATGCAGTGCAAATAGTTAGCCAAATGTACAGTCAAGTAAAACCTCAGCGTAGACATCCATTACGAGCAAATTGATGTTACAGTGAATTCATCTCCAGAGATTAGTGACTTTCTTTCTTGCCCCCACCCCCCCTATTGGCCAAAATGTCTGGGAAGTCAGACTAGTTCCTTTCTGACTAGCTCTTGGGCATCTGCAGAAGACACAGACATGTGAAACAAAGGTTTGCACATTTGTGGCAGTGGTGGGATTTGAACCCACGCCTCCAGAGAGACTGGAGCCTTAATCCAGCGCCTTAGACCACTCGGCCACACTACCTGCTAGTACTGTGTTTAGCTGATGCCTACTCTTTGCTCTTAACTCAAAGCAGGCAAAGCAGACAAGGCCACAAGTGAAGAAGATGTCAGGAAAAGTGATTGGTGGTCCCAGAGTTAAACTCTGAAGGCATCAGAAGGAATGGTAGGTCGTCTACAGCCTTGGCAGAGGATGGATTATGTCCACAGGCACAGAATATTTCTCCAGTGGCAACTCGGCAGTGGAGTGAGCTAGTGTTGAAGTTTCGGTACTGGAATTTGGCACCTAAAACCTCAACTGGCAGCGGTGGGATTCAAACCCACGCCTCCAGGGGAGACTGCGACCTGAACGCAGCGCCTTAGACCGCTCGGCCACGCTACCACAATCTGTGATATAGTACTTAATAGTTAATAGCTTGTTGATGACTTTCAATACAAGCCATGTTTCCAACTCGTCCTACTTTTCTATCGTTTGTGAAGTGAATCGTAAATCATGACTTAAATAGCTTGTTCATGGTCTAGTACATGTGTATAAGGCATATTCATAAAGCAGTGTTGGCAGTGGTGGATTTTGAGGCCACAACTCCATAAAGACATAAACTACATGTATTTGCCATCAATCGGGCCACATCATGAAATCGGCACGATAGCAGACTGATGTTGTGGTTTGTAAGTGCTGAAAACTAGAATACACGATTTGCCAATTGAGATAGCAGAGGATGGTTTCGATCCATCGACCTCTGGGTTATGGGCCCAGCACGCTTCCGCTGCGCCACTCTGCTCTGAGTTGTTATGTGAGATGGAAATTGGACCTACAATCTCTATAGATTAGGTATGTATGCAGTGCAAATAGTTAGCCAAATGTACAGAATGTATAGTCAAGTAAAACCTCAGCATAGACATCCATTACGAGCAAATTGATGTTACAGTGAATTCATCTCCAGAGATTAGTGACTTTCTTTCTTGCCCCCACCCCCCATATTGGCCAAATTGTCTGGGAAGTCAGACTAGTTCCTTTCTGACTAGCTCTTGGGCATCTGCAGAAGACACAGACATGTGAAACCAAGGTTTGCACATTTGTGGCAGTGGTGGGATTTGAACCCACGCCTCCAGAGAGACTGGAGCCTTAATCCAGCGCCTTAGACCACTCGGCCACACTACCTGCTAGTACTGTGTTTAGCTGATGCCTACTCTTTGCTCTTAACTCAAAGCAGGCAAAGCAGACAAGGCCACAAGTGAAGAAGATGTCAGGAAAAGTGATTGGTGGTCCCAGAGTTAAACTCTGAAGGCATCAGAAGGAATGGTAGGTCGTCTACAGCCTTGGCAGAGGAGGGATTATGTCCACAGGCACAGAATATTTCTCCAGTGGCAACTCGGCAGTGGAGTGAGCTAGTGTTGAAGTTTCGGTACTGGAATTTGGCACCTAAAACCTCAACTGGCAGCGGTGGGATTCGAACCCACGCCTCCAGGGGAGACTGCGACCTGAACGCAGCGCCTTAGACCGCTCGGCCACACTACCACAATCTGTGATATAGTACTTAATAGTTAATAGCTTGTTGATGACTTTCAATACAAGCCATGTTTCCAACTCGTCCTACTTTTCTATCGTTTGTGAAGTGAATCGTAAATCATGACTTAAATAGCTTGTTCATGGTCTAGTACATGTGTATAAGGCATATTCATAAAGCAGTGTTGGCAGTGGTGGCTTTTGAGGCCACAACTCCATAAAGACATAAACTACATGTATTTGCCATCAATCGGGCCACATCATGAAATCGGCACGATAGCAGACTGATGTTGTGGTTTGTAAGTGCTGAAAACTAGAATACACGATTTGCCAATAGAGATAGCAGAGGATGGTTTCGATCCATCGACCTCTGGGTTATGGGCCCAGCACGCTTCCGCTGCGCCTCTCTGCTCTGAGTTGTTATGTGAGATGGAAATTGGACCTACAATCTCTATAGATTAGGTATGTATGCAGTGCAAATAGTTAGCCAAATGTACAGTCAAGTAAAACCTCAGCGTAGACATCCATTACGAGCAAATTGATGTTACAGTGAATTCATCTCCAGAGATTAGTGACTTTCTTTCTTGCCCCCACCCCCCCTATTGGCCAAAATGTCTGGGAAGTCAGACTAGTTCCTTTCTGACTAGCTCTTGGGCATCTGCAGAAGACACAGACATGTGAAACAAAGGTTTGCACATTTGTGGCAGTGGTGGGATTTGAACCCACGCCTCCAGAGAGACTGGAGCCTTAATCCAGCGCCTTAGACCACTCGGCCACACTACCTGCTAGTACTGTGTTTAGCTGATGCCTACTCTTTGCTCTTAACTCAAAGCAGGCAAAGCAGACAAGGCCACAAGTGAAGAAGATGTCAGGAAAAGTGATTGGTGGTCCCAGAGTTAAACTCTGAAGGCATCAGAAGGAATGGTAGGTCGTCTACAGCCTTGGCAGAGGATGGATTATGTCCACAGGCACAGAATATTTCTCCAGGGCAACTCGGCAGTGGAGTGAGCTAGTGTTGAAGTTTCGGTACTGGAATTTGGCACCTAAAACCTCAACTGGCAGCGGTGGGATTCAAACCCACGCCTCCAATGGAGACTGCGACCTGAACGCAGCGCCTTAGACCGCTCGGCCACGCTACCACAATCTGTGATATAGTACTTAATAGTTAATAGCTTGTTGATGACTTTCAATACAAGCCATGTTTCCAACTCGTCCTACTTTTCTATCGTTTGTGAAGTGAATCGTAAATCATGACTTAAATAGCTTGTTCATGGTCTAGTACATGTGTATAAGGCATATTCATAAAGCAGTGTTGGCAGTGGTGGATTTTGAGGCCACAACTCCATAAAGACATAAACTACATGTATTTGCCATCAATCGGGCCACATCATGAAATCGGCACGATAGCAGACTGATGTTGTGGTTTGTAAGTGCTGAAAACTAGAATACACGATTTGCCAATTGAGATAGCAGAGGATGGTTTCGATCCATCGACCTCTGGGTTATGGGCCCAGCACGCTTCCGCTGCGCCACTCTGCTCTGAGTTGTTATGTGAGATGGAAATTGGACCTACAATCTCTATAGATTAGGTATGTATGCAGTGCAAATAGTTAGCCAAATGTACAGTCAAGTAAAACCTCCGCGTAGACATCCATTACGAGCAAATTGATGTTACAGTGAATTCATCTCCAGAGATTAGTGACTTTCTTTCTTGCCCCCACCCCCCCTATTGGCCAAAATGTCTGGGAAGTCAGACTAGTTCCTTTCTGACTAGCTCTTGGGCATCTGCAGAAGACACAGACATGTGAAACCAAGGTTTGCACATTTGTGGCAGTGGTGGGATTTGAACCCACGCCTCCAGAGAGACTGGAGCCTTAATCCAGCGCCTTAGACCACTCGGCCACACTACCTGCTAGTACTGTGTTTAGCTGATGCCTACTCTTTGCTCTTAACTCAAAGCAGGCAAAGCAGACAAGGCCACAAGTGAAGAAGATGTCAGGAAAAGTGATTGGTGGTCCCAGAGTTAAACTCTGAAGGCATCAGAAGGAATGGTAGGTCGTCTACAGCCTTGGCAGAGGAGGGATTATGTCCACAGGCACAGAATATTTCTCCAGTGGCAACTCGGCAGTGGAGTGAGCTAGTGTTGAAGTTTCGGTACTGGAATTTGGCACCTAAAACCTCAACTGGCAGCGGTGGGATTCGAACCCACGCCTCCAGGGGAGACTGCGACCTGAACGCAGCGCCTTAGACCGCTCGGCCACGCTACCACAATCTGTGATATAGTACTTAATAGTTAATAGCTTGTTGATGACTTTCAATACAAGCCATGTTTCCAACTCGTCCTACTTTTCTATCGTTTGTGAAGTGAATCGTAAATCATGACTTAAATAGCTTGTTCATGGTCTAGTACATGTGTATAAGGCATATTCATAAAGCAGTGTTGGCAGTGGTGGATTTTGAGGCCACAACTCCATAAAGACATAAACTACATGTATTTGCCATCAATCGGGCCACATCATGAAATCGGCACGATAGCAGACTGATGTTGTGGTTTGTAAGTGCTGAAAACTAGAATACACGATTTGCCAATTGAGATAGCAGAGGATGGTTTCGATCCATCGACCTCTGGGTTATGGGCCCAGCACGCTTCCGCTGCGCCACTCTGCTCTGAGTTGTTATGTGAGATGGAAATTGGACCTACAATCTCTATAGATTAGGTATGTATGCAGTGCAAATAGTTAGCCAAATGTACAGTCAAGTAAAACCTCAGCGTAGACATCCATTACGAGCAAATTGATGTTACAGTGAATTCATCTCCAGAGATTAGTGACTTTCTTTCTTGCCCCCACCCCCCCTATTGGCCAAAATGTCTGGGAAGTCAGACTAGTTCCTTTCTGACTAGCTCTTGGGCATCTGCAGAAGACACGGACATGTGAAACCAAGGTTTGCACATTTGTGGCAGTGGTGGGATTTGAACCCACGCCTCCAGAGAGACTGGAGCCTTAATCCAGCGCCTTAGACCACTCGGCCACACTACCTGCTAGTACTGTGTTTAGCTGATGCCTACTCTTTGCTCTTAACTCAAAGCAGGCAAAGCAGACAAGGCCACAAGTGAAGAAGATGTCAGGAAAAGTGATTGGTGGTCCCAGAGTTAAACTCTGAAGGAATCAGAAGGAATGGTAGGTCGTCTACAGCCTTGGCAGAGGACGGATTATGTCCACAGGCACAGAATATTTCTCCAGTGGCAACTCGGCAGTGGAGTGAGCTAGTGTTGAAGTTTCGGTACTGGAAATTGGCACCTAAAACTTCAACTGGCAGCGGTGGGATTCGAACCCACGCCTCCAGGGGAGACTGCGACCTGAACGCAGCGCCTTAGACCGCTCGGCCACGCTACCACAATCTGTGATAAAGTACTTAATAGTTAATAGCTTGTTGATGACTTTCAATACAAGCCATGTTTCCAACTCGTCCTACTTTTCTATCGTTTGTGAAGTGAATCGTAAATCATGACTTAAATAGCTTGTTCATGGTCTAGTACATGTGTATAAGGCATATTCATAAAGCAGTGTTGGCAGTGGTGGCTTTTGAGGCCACAACTCCATAAAGACATAAACTACATGTATTTGCCATCAATCGGGCCACATCATGAAATCGGCACGATAGCAGACTGATGTTGTGGTTTGTAAGTGCTGAAAACTAGAATACACGATTTGCCAATAGAGATAGCAGAGGATGGTTTCGATCCATCGACCTCTGGGTTATGGGCCCAGCACGCTTCCGCTGCGCCACTCTGCTCTGAGTTGTTATGTGAGATGGAAATTGGACCTACAATCTCTATAGATTAGGTATGTATGCAGTGCAAATAGTTAGCCAAATGTACAGTCAAGTAAAACCTCAGCGTAGACATCCATTACGAGCAAATTGATGTTACAGTGAATTCATCTCCAGAGATTAGTGACTTTCTTTCTTGCCCCCACCCCCCCTATTGGCCAAAATGTCTGGGAAGTCAGACTAGTTCCTTTCTGACTAGCTCTTGGGCATCTGCAGAAGACACAGACATGTGAAACAAAGGTTTGCACATTTGTGGCAGTGGTGGGATTTGAACCCACGCCTCCAGAGAGACTGGAGCCTTAATCCAGCGCCTTAGACCACTCGGCCACACTACCTGCTAGTACTGTGTTTAGCTGATGCCTACTCTTTGCTCTTAACTCAAAGCAGGCAAAGCAGACAAGGCCACAAGTGAAGAAGATGTCAGGAAAAGTGATTGGTGGTCCCAGAGTTAAACTCTGAAGGCATCAGAAGGAATGGTAGGTCGTCTACAGCCTTGGCAGAGGATGGATTATGTCCACAGGCACAGAATA
>NC_136797.1:45080123-45215123 GCF_951216825.1 Electrona antarctica | reverse complement strand
TCTATCGTTTGTGAAGTGAATCGTAAATCATGACTTAAATAGCTTGTTCATGGTCTAGTACATGTGTATAAGGCATATTCATAAAGCAGTGTTGGCAGTGGTGGATTTTGAGGCCACAACTCCATAAAGACATAAACTACATGTATTTGCCATCAATCGGGCCACATCATGAAATCGGCACGATAGCAGACTGATGTTGTGGTTTGTAAGTGCTGAAAACTAGAATACACGATTTGCCAATTGAGATAGCAGAGGATGGTTTCGATCCATCGACCTCTGGGTTATGGGCCCAGCACGCTTCCGCTGCGCCACTCTGCTCTGAGTTGTTATGTGAGATGGAAATTGGACCTACAATCTCTATAGATTAGGTATGTATGCAGTGCAAATAGTTAGCCAAATGTACAGTCAAGTAAAACCTCAGCGTAGACATCCATTACGAGCAAATTGATGTTACAGTGAATTCATCTCCAGAGATTAGTGACTTTCTTTCTTGCCCCCACCCCCCCTATTGGCCAAAATGTCTGGGAAGTCAGACTAGTTCCTTTCTGACTAGCTCTTGGGCATCTGCAGAAGACACAGACATGTGAAACCAAGGTTTGCACATTTGTGGCAGTGGTGGGATTTGAACCCACGCCTCCAGAGAGACTGGAGCCTTAATCCAGCACCTTAGACCACTCGGCCACACTACCTGCTAGTACTGTGTTTAGCTGATGCCTACTCTTTGCTCTTAACTCAAAGCAGGCAAAGCAGACAAGGCCACAAGTGAAGAAGATGTCAGGAAAAGTGATTGGTGGTCCCAGAGTTAAACTCTGAAGGCATCAGAAGGAATGGTAGGTCGTCTACAGCCTTGGCAGAGGAGGGATTATGTCCACAGGCACAGAATATTTCTCCAGTGGCAACTCGGCAGTGGAGTGAGCTAGTGTTGAAGTTTCGGTACTGGAATTTGGCACCTAAAACCTCAACTGGCAGCGGTGGGATTCGAACCCACGCCTCCAGGGGAGACTGCGACCTGAACGCAGCGCCTTAGACCGCTCGGCCACGCTACCATAATCTGTGATATAGTATTTAATAGTTAATAGCTTGTTGATGACTTTCAATACAAGCCATGTTTCCAACTCGTCCTACTTTTCTATCGTTTGTGAAGTGAATCGTAAATCATGACTTAAATAGCTTGTTCATGGTCTAGTACATGTGTATAAGGCATATTCATAAAGCAGTGTTGGCAGTGGTGGATTTTGAGGCCACAACTCCATAAAGACATAAACTACATGTATTTGCCATCAATCGGGCCACATCATGAAATCGGCACGATAGCAGACTGATGTTGTGGTTTGTAAGTGCTGAAAACTAGAATACACGATTTGCCAATTGAGATAGCAGAGGATGGTTTCGATCCATCGACCTCTGGGTTATGGGCCCAGCACGCTTCCGCTGCGCCACTCTGCTCTGAGTTGTTATGTGAGATGGAAATTGGACCTACAATCTCTATAGATTAGGTATGTATGCAGTGCAAATAGTTAGCCAAATGTACAGTCAAGTAAAACCTCAGCGTAGACATCCATTACGAGCAAATTGATGTTACAGTGAATTCATCTCCAGAGATTAGTGACTTTCTTTCTTGCCCCCACCCCCCCTATTGGCCAAAATGTCTGGGAAGTCAGACTAGTTCCTTTCTGACTAGCTCTTGGGCATCTGCAGAAGACACGGACATGTGAAACCAAGGTTTGCACATTTGTGGCAGTGGTGGGATTTGAACCCACGCCTCCAGAGAGACTGGAGCCTTAATCCAGCGCCTTAGACCACTCGGCCACACTACCTGCTAGTACTGTGTTTAGCTGATGCCTACTCTTTGCTCTTAACTCAAAGCAGGCAAAGCAGACAAGGCCACAAGTGAAGAAGATGTCAGGAAAAGTGATTGGTGGTCCCAGAGTTAAACTCTGAAGGAATCAGAAGGAATGGTAGGTCGTCTACAGCCTTGGCAGAGGACGGATTATGTCCACAGGCACAGAATATTTCTCCAGTGGCAACTCGGCAGTGGAGTGAGCTAGTGTTGAAGTTTCGGTACTGGAAATTGGCACCTAAAACTTCAACTGGCAGCGGTGGGATTCGAACCCACGCCTCCAGGGGAGACTGCGACCTGAACGCAGCGCCTTAGACCGCTCGGCCACACTACCACAATCTGTGATAAAGTACTTAATAGTTAATAGCTTGTTGATGACTTTCAATACAAGCCATGTTTCCAACTCGTCCTACTTTTCTATCGTTTGTGAAGTGAATCGTAAATCATGACTTAAATAGCTTGTTCATGGTCTAGTACATGTGTATAAGGCATATTCATAAAGCAGTGTTGGCAGTGGTGGCTTTTGAGGCCACAACTCCATAAAGACATAAACTACATGTATTTGCCATCAATCGGGCCACATCATGAAATCGGCACGATAGCAGACTGATGTTGTGGTTTGTAAGTGCTGAAAACTAGAATACACGATTTGCCAATAGAGATAGCAGAGGATGGTTTCGATCCATCGACCTCTGGGTTATGGGCCCAGCACGCTTCCGCTGCGCCACTCTGCTCTGAGTTGTTATGTGAGATGGAAATTGGACCTACAATCTCTATAGATTAGGTATGTATGCAGTGCAAATAGTTAGCCAAATGTACAGTCAAGTAAAACCTCAGCGTAGACATCCATTACGAGCAAATTGATGTTACAGTGAATTCATCTCCAGAGATTAGTGACTTTCTTTCTTGCCCCCACCCCCCCTATTGGCCAAAATGTCTGGGAAGTAGTTCCTTTCTGACTAGCTCTTGGGCATCTGCAGAAGACACGGACATGTGAAACCAAGGTTTGCACATTTGTGGCAGTGGTGGGCTTTGAACCCACGCCTCCAGAGAGACTGGAGCCTTAATCCAGCGCCTTAGACCACTCGGCCACACTACCTGCTAGTACTGTGTTTAGCTGATGCCTACTCTTTGCTCTTAACTCAAAGCAGGCAAAGCAGACAAGGCCACAAGTGAAGAAGATGTCAGGAAAAGTGATTGGTGGTCCCAGAGTTTAACTCTGAAGGAATCAGAAGGAATGGTAGGTCGTCTACAGCCTTGGCAGAGGACGGATTATGTCCACAGGCACAGAATATTTCTCCAGTGGCAACTCGGCAGTGGAGTGAGCTAGTGTTGAAGTTTCGGTACTGGAAATTGGCACCTAAAACTTCAACTGGCAGCGGTGGGATTCGAACCCACGCCTCCAGGGGAGACTGCGACCTGAACGCAGCGCCTTAGACCACTCGGCCACGCTACCACAATCTGTGATAAAGTACTTAATAGTTAATAGCTTGTTGATGACTTTCAATACAAGCCATGTTTCCAACTCGTCCTACTTTTCTATCGTTTGTGAAGTGAATCGTAAATCATGACTTAAATAGCTTGTTCATGGTCTAGTACATGTGTATAAGGCATATTCATAAAGCAGTGTTGGCAGTGGTGGCTTTTGAGGCCACAACTCCATAAAGACATAAACTACATGTATTTGCCATCAATCGGGCCACATCATGAAATCGGCACGATAGCAGACTGATGTTGTGGTTTGTAAGTGCTGAAAACTAGAATACACGATTTGCCAATAGAGATAGCAGAGGATGGTTTCGATCCATCGACCTCTGGGTTATGGGCCCAGCACGCTTCCGCTGCGCCACTCTGCTCTGAGTTGTTATGTGAGATGGAAATTGGACCTACAATCTCTATAGATTAGGTATGTATGCAGTGCAAATAGTTAGCCAAATGTACAGTCAAGTAAAACCTCAGCGTAGACATCCATTACGAGCAAATTGATGTTACAGTGAATTCATCTCCAGAGATTAGTGACTTTCTTTCTTGCCCCCACCCCCCCTATTGGCCAAAATGTCTGGGAAGTCAGACTAGTTCCTTTCTGACTAGCTCTTGGGCATCTGCAGAAGACACAGACATGTGAAACAAAGGTTTGCACATTTGTGGCAGTGGTGGGATTTGAACCCACGCCTCCAGAGAGACTGGAGCCTTAATCCAGCGCCTTAGACCACTCGGCCACACTACCTGCTAGTACTGTGTTTAGCTGATGCCTACTCTTTGCTCTTAACTCAAAGCAGGCAAAGCAGACAAGGCCACAAGTGAAGAAGATGTCAGGAAAAGTGATTGGTGGTCCCAGAGTTAAACTCTGAAGGCATCAGAAGGAATGGTAGGTCGTCTACAGCCTTGGCAGAGGATGGATTATGTCCACAGGCACAGAATATTTCTCCAGTGGCAACTCGGCAGTGGAGTGAGCTAGTGTTGAAGTTTCGGTACTGGAATTTGGCACCTAAAACCTCAACTGGCAGCGGTGGGATTCAAACCCACGCCTCCAGGGGAGACTGCGACCTGAACGCAGCGCCTTAGACCGCTCGGCCACGCTACCACAATCTGTGATATAGTACTTAATAGTTAATAGCTTGTTGATGACTTTCAATACAAGCCATGTTTCCAACTCGTCCTACTTTTCTATCGTTTGTGAAGTGAATCGTAAATCATGACTTAAATAGCTTGTTCATGGTCTAGTACATGTGTATAAGGCATATTCATAAAGCAGTGTTGGCAGTGGTGGATTTTGAGGCCACAACTCCATAAAGACATAAACTACATGTATTTGCCATCAATCGGGCCACATCATGAAATCGGCACGATAGCAGACTGATGTTGTGGTTTGTAAGTGCTGAAAACTAGAATACACGATTTGCCAATTGAGATAGCAGAGGATGGTTTCGATCCATCGACCTCTGGGTTATGGGCCCAGCACGCTTCCGCTGCGCCACTCTGCTCTGAGTTGTTATGTGAGATGGAAATTGGACCTACAATCTCTATAGATTAGGTATGTATGCAGTGCAAATAGTTAGCCAAATGTACAGTCAAGTAAAACCTCAGCGTAGACATCCATTACGAGCAAATTGATGTTACAGTGAATTCATCTCCAGAGATTAGTGACTTTCTTTCTTGCCCCCACCCCCCCTATTGGCCAAAATGTCTGGGAAGTCAGACTAGTTCCTTTCTGACTAGCTCTTGGGCATCTGCAGAAGACACGGACATGTGAAACCAAGGTTTGCACATTTGTGGCAGTGGTGGGATTTGAACCCACGCCTCCAGAGAGACTGGAGCCTTAATCCAGCGCCTTAGACCACTCGGCCACACTACCTGCTAGTACTATGTTTAGCTGATGCCTACTCTTTGCTCTTAACTCAAAGCAGGCAAAGCAGACAAGGCCACAAGTGAAGAAGATGTCAGGAAAAGTGATTGGTGGTCCCAGAGTTAAACTCTGAAGGAATCAGAAGGAATGGTAGGTCGTCTACAGCCTTGGCAGAGGACGGATTATGTCCACAGGCACAGAATATTTCTCCAGTGGCAACTCTGCAGTGGAGTGAGCTAGTGTTGAAGTTTCGGTACTGGAAATTGGCACCTAAAACTTCAACTGGCAGCGGTGGGATTCGAACCCACGCCTCCAGGGGAGACTGCGACCTGAACGCAGCGCCTTAGACCGCTCGGCCACGCTACCACAATCTGTGATAAAGTACTTAATAGTTAATAGCTTGTTGATGACTTTCAATACAAGCCATGTTTCCAACTCGTCCTACTTTTCTATCGTTTGTGAAGTGAATCGTAAATCATGACTTAAATAGCTTGTTCATGGTCTAGTACATGTGTATAAGGCATATTCATAAAGCAGTGTTGGCAGTGGTGGCTTTTGAGGCCACAACTCCATAAAGACATAAACTACATGTATTTTCCATCAATCGGGCCACATCATGAAATCGGCACGATAGCAGACTGATGTTGTGGTTTGTAAGTGCTGAAAACTAGAATACACGATTTGCCAATAGAGATAGCAGAGGATGGTTTCGATCCATCGACCTCTGGGTTATGGGCCCAGCACGCTTCCGCTGCGCCACTCTGCTCTGAGTTGTTATGTGAGATGGAAATTGGACCTACAATCTCTATAGATTAGGTATGTATGCAGTGCAAATAGTTAGCCAAATGTACAGTCAAGTAAAACCTCAGCGTAGACATCCATTACGAGCAAATTGATGTTACAGTGAATTCATCTCCAGAGATTAGTGACTTTCTTTCTTGCCCCCACCCCCCCTATTGGCCAAAATGTCTGGGAAGTAGTTCCTTTCTGACTAGCTCTTGGGCATCTGCAGAAGACACGGACATGTGAAACCAAGGTTTGCACATTTGTGGCAGTGGTGGGCTTTGAACCCACGCCTCCAGAGAGACTGGAGCCTTAATCCAGCGCCTTAGACCACTCGGCCACACTACCTGCTAGTACTGTGTTTAGCTGATGCCTACTCTTTGCTCTTAACTCAAAGCAGGCAAAGCAGACAAGGCCACAAGTGAAGAAGATGTCAGGAAAAGTGATTGGTGGTCCCAGAGTTAAACTCTGAAGGAATCAGAAGGAATGGTAGGTCGTCTACAGCCTTGGCAGAGGACGGATTATGTCCACAGGCACAGAATATTTCTCCAGTGGCAACTCGGCAGTGGAGTGAGCTAGTGTTGAAGTTTCGGTACTGGAAATTGGCACCTAAAACTTCAACTGGCAGCGGTGGGATTCGAACCCACGCCTACAGGGGAGACTGCGACCTGAACGCAGCGCCTTAGACCGCTCGGCCACGCTACCACAATCTGTGATAAAGTACTTAATAGTTAATAGCTTGTTGATGACTTTCAATACAAGCCATGTTTCCAACTCGTCCTACTTTTCTATCGTTTGTGAAGTGAATCGTAAATCATGACTTAAATAGCTTGTTCATGGTCTAGTACATGTGTATAAGGCATATTCATAAAGCAGTGTTGGCAGTGGTGGCTTTTGAGGCCACAACTCCATAAAGACATAAACTACATGTATTTGCCATCAATCGGGCCACATCATGAAATCGGCACGATAGCAGACTGATGTTGTGGTTTGTAAGTGCTGAAAACTAGAATACACGATTTGCCAATAGAGATAGCAGAGGATGGTTTCGATCCATCGACCTCTGGGTTATGGGCCCAGCACGCTTCCGCTGCGCCACTCTGCTCTGAGTTGTTATGTGAGATGGAAATTGGACCTACAATCTCTATAGATTAGGTATGTATGCAGTGCAAATAGTTAGCCAAATGTACAGTCAAGTAAAACCTCAGCGTAGACATCCATTACGAGCAAATTGATGTTACAGTGAATTCATCTCCAGAGATTAGTGACTTTCTTTCTTGCCCCCACCCCCCCTATTGGCCAAAATGTCTGGGAAGTCAGACTAGTTCCTTTCTGACTAGCTCTTGGGCATCTGCAGAAGACACAGACATGTGAAACAAAGGTTTGCACATTTGTGGCAGTGGTGGGATTTGAACCCACGCCTCCAGAGAGACTGGAGCCTTAATCCAGCGCCTTAGACCACTCGGCCACACTACCTGCTAGTACTGTGTTTAGCTGATGCCTACTCTTTGCTCTTAACTCAAAGCAGGCAAAGCAGACAAGGCCACAAGTGAAGAAGATGTCAGGAAAAGTGATTGGTGGTCCCAGAGTTAAACTCTGAAGGCATCAGAAGGAATGGTAGGTCGTCTACAGCCTTGGCAGAGGATGGATTATGTCCACAGGCACAGAATATTTCTCCAGTGGCAACTCGGCAGTGGAGTGAGCTAGTGTTGAAGTTTCGGTACTGGAAATTGGCACCTAAAACTTCAACTGGCAGCGGTGGGATTCGAACCCACGCCTCCAGGGGAGACTGCGACCTGAACTCAGCGCCTTAGACCGCTCGGCCACGCTACCACAATCTGTGATAAAGTACTTAATAGTTAATAGCTTGTTGATGACTTTCAATACAAGCCATGTTTCCAACTCGTCCTACTTTTCTATCGTTTGTGAAGTGAATCGTAAATCATGACTTAAATAGCTTGTTCATGGTCTAGTACATGTGTATAAGGCATATTCATAAAGCAGTGTTGGCAGTGGTGGCTTTTGAGGCCACAACTCCATAAAGACATAAACTACATGTATTTGCCATCAATCGGGCCACATCATGAAATCGGCACGATAGCAGACTGATGTTGTGGTTTGTAAGTGCTGAAAACTAGAATACACGATTTGCCAATGGAGATAGCAGAGGATGGTTTCGATCCATCGACCTCTGGGTTATGGGCCCAGCACGCTTCCGCTGCGCCACTCTGCTCTGAGTTGTTATGTGAGATGGAAATTGGACCTACAATCTCTATAGATTAGGTATGTATGCAGTGCAAATAGTTAGCCAAATGTACAGTCAAGTAAAACCTCAGCGTAGACATCCATTACGAGCAAATTGATGTTACAGTGAATTCATCTCCAGAGATTAGTGACTTTCATTCTTGCCCCCACCCCCCCTATTGGCCAAAATGTCTGGGAAGTAGTTCCTTTCTGACTAGCTCTTGGGCATCTGCAGAAGACACGGACATGTGAAACCAAGGTTTGCACATTTGTGGCAGTGGTGGGCTTTGAACCCACGCCTCCAGAGAGACTGGAGCCTTAATCCAGCGCCTTAGACCACTCGGCCACACTACCTGCCAGTACTGTGTTTAGCTGATGCCTACTCTTTGCTCTTAACTCAAAGCAGGCAAAGCAGACAAGGCCACAAGTGAAGAAGATGTCAGGAAAAGTGATTGGTGGTCCCAGAGTTAAACTCTGAAGGAATCAGAAGGAATGGTAGGTCGTCTACAGCCTTGGCAGAGGACGGATTATGTCCACAGGCACAGAATATTTCTCCAGTGGCAACTCGGCAGTGGAGTGAGCTAGTGTTGAAGTTTCGGTACTGGAAATTGGCACCTAAAACTTCAACTGGCAGCGGTGGGATTCGAACCCACGCCTCCAGGGGAGACTGCGACCTGAACGCAGCGCCTTAGACCGCTCGGCCACGCTACCACAATCTGTGATAAAGTACTTAATAGTTAATAGCTTGTTGATGACTTTCAATACAAGCCATGTTTCCAACTCGTCCTACTTTTCTATCGTTTGTGAAGTGAATCGTAAATCATGACTTAAATAGCTTGTTCATGGTCTAGTACATGTGTATAAGGCATATTCATAAAGCAGTGTTGGCAGTGGTGGCTTTTGAGGCCACAACTCCATAAAGACATAAACTACATGTATTTGCCATCAATCGGGCCACATCATGAAATCGGCACGATAGCAGACTGATGTTGTGGTTTGTAAGTGCTGAAAACTAGAATACACGATTTGCCAATAGAGATAGCAGAGGATGGTTTCGATCCATCGACCTCTGGGTTATGGGCCCAGCACGCTTGCGCTGCGCCACTCTGCTCTGAGTTGTTATGTGAGATGGAAATTGGACCTACAATCTCTATAGATTAGGTATGTATGCAGTGCAAATAGTTAGCCAAATGTACAGTCAAGTAAAACCTCAGCGTAGACATCCATTACGAGCAAATTGATGTTACAGTGAATTCATCTCCAGAGATTAGTGACTTTCTTTCTTGCCCCCACCCCCCCTATTGGCCAAAATGTCTGGGAAGTCAGACTAGTTCCTTTCTGACTAGCTCTTGGGCATCTGCAGAAGACACAGACATGTGAAACAAAGGTTTGCACATTTGTGGCAGTGGTGGGATTTGAACCCACGCCTCCAGAGAGACTGGAGCCTTAATCCAGCGCCTTAGACCACTCGGCCACACTACCTGCTAGTACTGTGTTTAGCTGATGCCTACTCTTTGCTCTTAACTCAAAGCAGGCAAAGCAGACAAGGCCACAAGTGAAGAAGATGTCAGGAAAAGTGATTGGTGGTCCCAGAGTTAAACTCTGAAGGCATCAGAAGGAATGGTAGGTCGTCTACAGCCTTGGCAGAGGAGGGATTATGTCCACAGGCACAGAATATTTCTCCAGTGGCAACTCGGCAGTGGAGTGAGCTAGTGTTGAAGTTTCGGTACTGGAATTTGGCACCTAAAACCTCAACTGGCAGCGGTGGGATTCGAACCCACGCCTCCAGGGGAGACTGCGACCTGAACGCAGCGCCTTAGACCGCTCGGCCACGCTACCACAATCTGTGATATAGTACTTAATAGTTAATAGCTTGTTGATGACTTTCAATACAAGCCATGTTTCCAACTCGTCCTACTTTTCTATCGTTTGTGAAGTGAATCGTAAATCATGACTTAAATAGCTTGTTCATGGTCTAGTACATGTGTATAAGGCATATTCATAAAGCAGTGTTGGCAGTGGTGGATTTTGAGGCCACAACTCCATAAAGACATAAACTACATGTATTTGGCATCAATCGGGCCACATCATGAAATCGGCACGATAGCAGACTGATGTTGTGGTTTGTAAGTGCTGAAAACTAGAATACACGATTTGCCAATTGAGATAGCAGAGGATGGTTTCGATCCATCGACCTCTGGGTTATGGGCCCAGCACGCTTCCGCTGCGCCACTCTGCTCTGAGTTGTTATGTGAGATGGAAATTGGACCTACAATCTCTATAGATTAGGTATGTATGCAGTGCAAATAGTTAGCCAAATGTACAGTCAAGTAAAACCTCAGCGTAGACATCCATTACGAGCAAATTGATGTTACAGTGAATTCATCTCCAGAGATTAGTGACTTTCTTTCTTGCCCCCACCCCCCCTATTGGCCAAAATGTCTGGGAAGTAGTTCCTTTCTGACTAGCTCTTGGGCATCTGCAGAAGACACGGACATGTGAAACCAAGGTTTGCACATTTGTGGCAGTGGTGGGATTTGAACCCACGCCTCCAGAGAGACTGGAGCCTTAATCCAGCGCCTTAGACCACTCGGCCACACTACCTGCTAGTACTGTGTTTAGCTGATGCCTACTCTTTGCTCTTAACTCAAAGCAGGCAAAGCAGACAAGGCCACAAGTGAAGAAGATGTCAGGAAAAGTGATTGGTGGTCCCAGAGTTAAACTCTGAAGGCATCAGAAGGAATGGTAGGTCGTCTACAGCCTTGGCAGAGGATGGATTATGTCCACAGGCACAGAATATTTCTCTAGTGGCAACTCGGCAGTGGAGTGAGCTAGTGTTGAAGTTTCGGTACTGGAATTTGGCACCTAAAACCTCAACTGGCAGCGGTGGGATTCGAACCCACGCCTCCAGGGGAGACTGCGACCTGAACGCAGCGCCTTAGACCGCTCGGCCACGCTACCACAATCTGTGATAAAGTACTTAATAGTTAATAGCTTGTTGATGACTTTCAATACAAGCCATGTTTCCAACTCGTCCTACTTTTCTATCGTTTGTGAAGTGAATCGTAAATCATGACTTAAATAGCTTGTTCATGGTCTAGTACATGTGTATAAGGCATATTCATAAAGAAGTGTTGGCAGTGGTGGCTTTTGAGGCCACAACTCTATAAAGACATAAACTACATGTATTTGCCATCAATCGGGCCACATCATGAAATCGGCACGATAGCAGACTGATGTTGTGGTTTGTAAGTGCTGAAAACTAGAATACACGATTTGCCAATAGAGATAGCAGAGGATGGTTTCGATCCATCGACCTCTGGGTTATGGGCCCAGCAAGCTTCCGCTGCGCCACTCTGCTCTGAGTTGTTATGTGAGATGGAAATTGGACCTACAATCTCTATAGATTAGGTATGTATGCAGTGCAAATAGTTAGCCAAATGTACAGTCAAGTAAAACCTCAGCGTAGACATCCATTACGAGCAAATTGATGTTACAGTGAATTCATCTCCAGAGATTAGTGACTTTCTTTCTTGCCCCCACCCCCCCTATTGGCCAAAATGTCTGGGAAGTCAGACTAGTTCCTTTCTGACTAGCTCTTGGGCATCTGCAGAAGACACAGACATGTGAAACCAAGGTTTGCACATTTGTGGCAGTGGTGGGATTTGAACCCACGCCTCCAGAGAGACTGGAGCCTTAATCCAGCGCCTTAGACCACTCGGCCACACTACCTGCTAGTACTGTTTTTAGCTGATGCCTACTCTTTGCTCTTAACTCCAATCAGCAAGAGAGAGAAGCTCTCACGCCTAATAAACGAGTCCTCCACTGAGAATTTTGCTTCAGCTTTTGACAGCACACTAGTTTTAGAACAGCCTTCAACAGACACTGAAAGTTTGATTAACTCTTTCAACTCGCACTGTTTGGCCATTCTAGATAAGGTTGCTCCCCTAAAAACCCGATCTGTCCCCTCTGTTAACTCCTCCCCTTGGTTAACTGAGGCAACTCGCTCCTTCCGAAGGAAATGTCGGAAAGCTGAACGCCTCTGGAAAGCCAACAAGCTCCAGGCTGACCGTATCAAGCCAAGGGAGCTGTTGATCCAGTATAACAGTCTCGTCAGGGATGTGCGGGCCTCTTATTTCGCCAACATTATCGCCTCTAGCAAGAGAAATCCTAAAATACTGTTCAACACAATCAACAATATTGTCAGCCCTGCCCCTCCCACCATCCCAGTCTCTTCTAACAAAGACTGTAATGATTTTCTGTTATTTTTCATACACAAGGTGCACACAGTAAGAGCTAGCATTACCCCTTCCTCCTCCCCCTCCCTCCTTGTCTAACCCGGCAGTCAACCCTTTGCAGTTTCTCCTCCATCTCCCTGCAAGAATTGACTGACCTTGTGAGGTCGATGAAGACATCTTCCTGTCCGCTAGATGTCCTGCCCACATCAATGCTAAAGGATGTATTTTCATCTGTAGGCCCCTGCCTACTCTCTATAATAAACTCATCACTAACATCCGGCCGTGTTCCATCTAATTTAAAAAAGGCAATCATTCAACCACTCCTCAAAAAAACTAATCTGGACCCATCCCTACCAATAAACTACAGGCCAATATCAAAACTATCTTTCATATCTAAGGTTTTGGAAAAGGCAGTGGCCAATCAGCTCACAAACATATTAAATCAACACAATATCTGCGACAAATACCAATCAGGCTTCCGTAAAATTCATTCCACAGAAACATCTCTACTTAGAGTATCAAGTGACATCATGATGTCATCCGATGTTGGTGATTGCTCCATCCTGGTGTTGCTTGATCTAAGTGCAGCCTTCGACACCGTAGACCATCGTATTTTAATTGACAAGCTCAGGACGTGGGTTGGTGTCTCAGGGACCGCCTTAGATTGGTTCCAGTCCTATCTTTCAGACAGGAGCTTCGCTGTGGCCGTTGGTCCCTACTCCTCTGAGTCCTCTACACTGTCATGTGGCGTTCCACAGGGATCGGTCCTAGGTCCACTTCTATTCGCTCTATATTTACTTCCCCTAGGTCCAATAATAAGCAGCTTTGAGGGTATCTCCTATCACTGCTATGCCGACGACATTCAGTTGTACTGCTCATTCAAGCCAGATAAGATCGACATAATCAACACACTCCATGAATGTCTAGCGGCCATCAAAAACTGGATGGCCAGCAATTTTTTGCAACTAAAAAAAACAAGTTTTAATTGTTGCCCCAGATAAAGTCGCTGCAGATGTTTCCAACCACCTCGGGTCACTAAAATCCAACATTTGCTCCAACCCTAGAAACTTAGGAATTATCCTAGACCAGGCCATGCTTCTGGATAAGCATGTTAAGTCCGTTTCCAGTGCCTGTTTCTTCCACCTTCGCAATATCGCCAAACTTAGATCTGTTGTTTCACACCCGGAGTTAGAAATGATCATCCATGCATTTATATCATCACGTCTAGATTACTGTAATTCCGTTTTCACATGTCTCTCCAAATCCTCATTAGACCGTCTGCAACTGGTTCAGAACGCTGCTGCCAGATTGCTGACCAGCTCCAGGAGATCCTGCCACATCACCCCCATCCTGTCTTCCTTGCACTGGCTCCCAGTAAAGTATAGAATTAATTTTAAAATCCTTGTCATCACACACAGAACCCTCCATGGCCAGGCACCCCCATATATCTCTGACTTACTCCACCCATATGTTCCCAGAAGGTCTCTGAGATCCTCATCCCAAGCCCTGCTGGTCGTTCCACCCACAAAATTAATAACTAAAGGTGATCGAGCCTTTGCTAGTTTTGCCCCCAGGTTATGGAACAACCTCCCGGATCACCTGAAATCGGTGGCCTCTGTGGACCTTTTTAAAACGCATTTAAAGACCCACCTTTTTAGACAGGCCTTTGCAACGTAGTGCTGTACGGATTTCTTGATTTTTACCAGTGCCATTTGCACTCTTTTTCTTTTCTTTATTCTTATTATTTGTATTCTTAATATTTACTTTTACTACCATTGACATGTTTTGTTTGTATTGTTGTGAAGCACTTTGTGACTATGATGTCTGTGAAATGTGCTCTATAAATAAAATGTACTTACTTACTTACTTCGCCCCCCTTCCACCATGCCCTTCCAGCTCACTTCGGCCATTTACGACCTGAACCTCCCCCCCCCACACCTTTCCAGCCCACTCCGGCCGCCCACTTCGCCCCTCCCACTTCCTCCACCATGCCATACCAACCCACTCCGGCTGCCCAATTCGCCCCTCCCACTTCCTCCGCCGTCGCCTGCACACTCTGCGGCTGCCCCGCCCAACCCACCTCCGCGTGCACTCTCATTGCACCCTCCTCCCGCTCCCCCCCGCCCCCTGCAACCCCCCTTCCGCCACCCCGCCCCCTCCTCCCGTCCGGCCCCCCAACCACTAATGTCCACCGCCACCCGCCCCACCAAGACCAGAACCCAGGCCCCCACCAACTTCCCAGCCTCCTCCCAATCCAGGGACCGTCGAGGCCGTATCCTCGTGTTCGTGGGATCAAAAATGGTTTGTAACAACTTTAACGACCAGGGATGCAACGCGTCCACATGCACCATGCTGCACGTCTGCACCTTTTGTGCCGGAGCCCACTCCCGCTCCACCTGCCCCCACAACCCCACCAAACCGTCATCCAGCTGACTATCATCCCACCTGGCCACACCCATCAACATCCCAGCCCTCGCCTCAGAGCTAGCCCCCCACCCAGACCCCTCCTTCGTCCGGTTCTTCATCGACGGCCTCAACTTCGGATTCCTCCCCGGCCTGTTCACGCTCCCAGACGCATCCCACTCCTGCAACAACCTCCAATCCGCCCTCACCGACCCCGACACCGTCGACGCCCTCATAGCCAAAGAAGTCCGCCAGGGATTCATGATCGGCCCCTTCCCCTCCCTCCCTTCCCCCAACACCGCATCAGCCCCATAGGAATAGCCACACGAAACTCACCTCACTGATATTGAGCATGAGAAATTACGCAGAGACTGGGTGGGAAAAGTACTTTATTCTTCATATAACTCAAGATCCAGAGGTGTTGCCATATTGATCAACAAACACATTTCTCTGAAAATACACTCTGTGGAGAAGGATAATGAGGGAAGATGGATAATGGTCAAATGTGATATAAATAACGAACCATACACCTTAGTTAATGTTTATGGACCAAATGGCGATGAGCCAAAGTTTTTTAAAGAAATAATAGAAAAATTAACTTGCTCACATGGCCAATGCATTCTACCTGGTGACTACAACCTGGTCCTGGACCCGAGGCTTGATAAATCATCAAGGAACTCAGGCACTTTAAGCAAAGCAGCAAAAACACTAAAAGAAGGAATGTGTGATTTGGGGCTAATTGATGCATGGAGATCTCGTAACCCAACAGAAAAAGACTACTCATTCTACTCAAACGTACATAAAACATACTCCAGAATTGATAATATACTTATAAGTAGACCTTTAAGTTTCAAGATTATTGAATGCAAATACCTGGCTGCCACTTTATCAGATCACTGTCCTATAAAAATGATGATAAACCAGTCTCCCAGCCATCTGAAAACATTCAGATGGAGATTTCAAAACCACCTACTAAATGACAATATGATATGGGAATCCTTAAAAGCATATCTGAGAGGTAAAATCATCTCATATGCGGCTAACAAAAACAAAAAAAACAAATTACATCTTAACACACTGGAAGAAGAAATTCACAAACTTGAAAACCAACACGCAACCACACAAAACCCAATTATAGCTAGCACCATTACTCAAAAACGCCTTGAATATAACAACCTGACAACTAGCAGAGCAGAAGCGGATATGATCAGAACTAGATATCATTACTACGAAAATGGAGATAAAACGGGCAAACTACTCAGCTGGCAAATAAAAAAAGAGGAAGATGCTAAAACTATTCATTCAATAAAAAACACAGAAGGAAATATGGTATTTGAGCCAAAGGATATTAACAGATGTTTTGAATCATTCTACCTGGACTTGTATCAATCTAGGGGGAAACTAAATGTACCTAAATGCGAAGAGTTTTTAAATAAAGCATCATTACCTAGGTTATCAGACAATTTAAAAGAAATACTTGATGAAAGGATTACAGCAGATGAAATTATAAAAGCAATGGACCATCTACAATTGGGAAAGGCTCCAGGACCGGACGGGTTTACAATAGAATTCTTTAAAAAATTCAGAAACAAGTTACTCATACTATACTTAAACATGCTTAATGACTCCTTCCAGACAGGTAGACTGCCTCCTACACTTGAACTGGCAACAATTAATGTTTTTCATAAACCATCAAAGGATGAAACCTTATGCGGGTCATACAGACCGCTATCACTACTCAATGTTGATTTTAAAATAATCTCTAAAATGTTGTCCCTAAGACTGGAAAAGGTAATTAGCTCACTGATTCACGAGGACCAAACTGGATTTATCCAACAAAGACAAGGAGCAGATAATATTCGTAGACTATTTCATATTATAGAACTATCCAAAAATGAAATGGAGCCTAGATTAGTTATGTCAATGGACGCAGAAAAAGCCTTTGATACTGTCGAATGGGACTTTTTATTCAGCACATTACAACACATGAACTTTGGCGAAACATTTATTAACCATATAAAACTATTATATAGAGCACCCAAAGCGCATATCCTAACAAATGGAATTCTATCCAAACCCTTCCCTTTGGGAAGAGGAAGCAGACAAGGGTGCCCATTATCACCGCTATTATTTGCCATCGCTATTGAATCATTGGCAGCTGCTATCAGAACAAATTCTGAAATTAAAGGGATAAAAATAGGTGAGGAGGCGACTAAAGTTTCTTTATATGCGGACGATTTACTGTTGTATATCTCCAAACCAGAACAGTCCCTTCCAGAACTATTTAAATTAATAAAAGAATACAGTAGTCTATCAGGATACAAACTGAACTACGAAAAAACCGAAGTAATGCCACTAAACAGTCACACCCACCATAACACCCATCACCTGTTATCTGCATTCAAATGGCAACCACACGGATTAAAATACTTAGGCATCACTGTCACAAGGGACCTAGATAAAGCCTACCAAGCTAATTACATGCCGCTGACAGAGAAGGTTAAAAGTGACCTACAAAAATGGAAAAACTTACCCATATCATTAATTGGAAGAGTAAATATAATCAAAATTAATGTTTTGCCGAAGTACATGTATTTTTTTCAATCAATCCCTTTAAAATGTCCCCCCAAAATGTTTATAGACATAAACAGAACCATCTCACAGTTCCTATGGGCGGAAAAAAAAATAAGAGTGAAAATATCAACATTACAAGCCCCAATCTCAAAAGGTGGACTAAATCTACCTAATTTCAAATTGTACTATCTGGCATCACAATTACGAACTGTGTGGACCTGGCTTCTAAGAGACAACATAAAACCAGCCTGGGTAAATATAGAACAACAAATGGTCAAACCAACTACACTGAGCTCAATTCCATTCATAGGATCATTAAAAAACTTGCATAAGATCACAAAAAATCAAATCATCTGCCACACATTTGAGTGTTGGCAAGAAAGTCAAAAGTTGCTAGGACTCCGACCTATCTTATATAAACACACACCACTATGGAATAACCCTCTAGTACCAGAAAATATAAGATATGGCATTATTGCAAACTGGAAAGAAAAAGGACTCTCAGAACTAGGTGATCTTTGCAATAAAGAGATATTTGCAGACTTTACTTTCATAAAAGACCGGTATCAGTTACCCGGAACACACTTTTTTAAATTTTTACAAATAAGGAGCTGGGTGAAGGCCAACACGGATAAGAATTTTCCTACCATTAAAGAAAAGGCTATATGGAATGCAAAATCACAAAAAGGATTAATTTCAGAACTATATACTACTATGAATGATGAAATAAAACATAATTCCGAACAGCACAAACAGAAATGGGAAAATGATGTTGGATATCAATATACGTTGAAAGAATGGGAAAATCTGTTACAGAGCTCACAGAAGACACTGGTCAATACTAAACATAGACTTACACAATTCAAAATACTCCATCGTGTGTATTACACACCACAGAGGATGCATCGATTTAGCCCCAACACACCACCTACATGTCCACGATGCCGCAGAGATAATGGGGACCTTATACATATGTTTTGGAAGTGCACACACTTAAATAGCTTTTGGAATAATATCTACAAATATACATCTGAGATATTACAAAAAGAGGTGCCACCAGACCCCAGAATTTCAATACTGGGAGATGTCGAGATGCTCAAGGAATTTAATAAGGATGAGAGGAGATCGATAATCGATAATGACAGCAGCAAAAAAATGTATATTAACCAACTGGAAAGCATCTCAACCGCCCACACTCAAACAATGGTGGAGAGAATTGTTATCATACAGCACATCAGAAAAGATTATGTACAACGTTAAAGGGAAACCAATGGAATTTGACAGAATATGGGGGAACATTATTAATAATATAAGAAATATTGAGGGGAGACTACCATAACAAACTGACTATGATGTACTTGTAGATTGATGAACTGATAAACTCACTGAGAAAATAATAAAATAGGATCCTCTTGGCAGAGGGTGTCGATCTCCTCATTGAAGTCTATCGAAGTCTATCCTGAAGCTGTCTTTCTCTTTATTCTTAATCTCCTTTGGCTGGTCTGTATATTTATATATGTACTCGTTATTTTTTGTTGTTGCAGTAATTATTGTTGCTATTATCCAATACCTTTCATGTGAGGAAACAGTATGAAGTGTACAGAGACGTGACGGAGAAAGAGGACAATGATGTATTTGTATTTATGCTGGGGGGGGAAGGTGTGGGGAAATGAAATGTTTTGTTCTTTAAAATGTTAAAAACCAAATAAAAATATATAAAAAAAAAAAAAAGGAATAGCCACACGAAAATACTCAAAAAGAGACTCATCATCGACCTCTCCTCCCCCCACGGTTCCTCAGTCCCTAGCATAAACAGCCTCATCCCCAGCTCCGATTCTTCCCTCCACTACTCAACCGTATCCCACGCCATCTCCCTCATCCGACGTGCCGGTCGAGGCACCTGGCTAGCCAAGTCCGACATCACATCAGCCTTCAAAGTCCTCCACCTCCATCCTGACACCTGGCACCTCTTCAGGGTCCAGTGGAAAGAACAGTTTTATTTTGCAGTCCGACTCACGTTCGGCTGCAAAAGCAGCCCAAGCTGTTCCTCGCACTAGCCTCCTCCGTCCCCGCACTCCACCACCAGGTCAACCTCTCCCCCAACTGCAGGATGGAACTGCGTCTCTGGCACGCCCTCCTCCAAAACTGGAACGGAATTAGTTTTTTCTACGACGACTTCCACTCCTCACCAGAGGACCTTCAGTTATTTACAGACGCCGCCGTCTCCCTAGGCTTCGGGGGCTATTACAACGGCCGGTGGTTCGCCTCGGAATGGCCGGAGGAGATGCTGGACTCCCCATCCAACTCCGGCCTCTCCTCGGCCAGGTTCCTGTTGTGGTCGCGGCTTCCCTTTGGGGATCCGGGAACAGCTTTAATGCTTTAAATGCTTAGTATGAGGTATAAAGTACAGCAGCCTTGTGTTCATAAAACAGAAAGATTGGGTATTGGGTAAGACTGACGTTAGGTACCTTTCACTGCTTCGTCTCAACCATTACTCAATGTCTCTGGTCTCAGCCACCGCGGTGGATATTTCGTTACATTTAGTTTTTTTTTTTTTTATGTTGCCACTACTGTTGGAGCAGCCATAAACTACACAGGTTCATCTCAATGTTCTGGGCATCTTTGTAATTTTAGTGTTAGTAAAAGAGTAACGTTTGAGGCAGACTGATATTAGTCACTCTGACGTTCACTATAGTAGAAGAGGTGCGCCTGGTGAGGGTTTAAACCCTGCAGCTACGTCGAGTCCGCCTACAAGAAATACGTAAGCTGCGACCATGTATTCACTTATCTATTATGATTACAACTTGAAACTTTGAAAGTCTATAATAGAAGTGCAGCCACTTTCTTGTTTTTTTCAAGATTCCCTGTTCAGTTTAGTCTCCCATGGGCCGGCACCGCTACAAGGACTCTGGTGTGCGTAAGCATCCTTGTGCATATTGAAAGGCTATGCTATCCATTATAACCAATGTCAAGTCAATGAATTTGAATATCGAGACTTGTTTATTCCTACGTGCAGCATAATGTTGGTGGGGCATGTTCCACAAAGACAATAAAGTAACAATAACAACAGTATCATAATACAATACAAAATAAAAACATGTAGCAACTAGAAAAAGTGCCCTTCTGGGCACAGGTCTCCACCAGGAGGATAGGAGTGTGTGTGTGATGTTTGGCAAAATGTTTAGGAGCAATACAAACGTGTGTGTGTGTGTGTGACGCGGCTTGGCCTGTTGTAGCGCCACCATGAGGCTGATTTGAAAACTGTCAAGTGACATTTCTTCCAAAGCCTAGTGGGAATATGCATGCACAGTTTCACCACAATCGGACGCTGCGTTGAGTAGTTGTGGCGATTTGTACAAAACGGGTACAAAGCGGGCTACTCCTGAAAAGTTTAGAAGCCAATCGTAGCCAATGAGGGTGGATTATGAGAAATAAAACAAACCCGTCTTGATCACATGACTATGAAGAGCATGTGTACCGATTTGCGTGAAATTTGGATAAGTAATATTATCCGTAATATTAGAAAATGTGTTTTACATATGTCGGCCTCCTGGTGGCGATATAAAGAGCAGATGTGAAAAATTCCAGGCAAAGGTTTTTCCTTGGCCTCTAGGGAGTTGGCATACAAAGTTATCCACAGATCCGTGCAGTTAGAGGTAAAAACACTTTTCGGCCAGTTATAGCGCCACCATGAGGCTGAGTTGAAAATGTTCATGTGGCATTTCCTCCTCGGCGTAGTGGGAATGTGCGTGCACAATTTCACGGAAATCACACGATGTGTTCATGATTTGCAGCATTTTGTTTGAAACTGAGAACTTTGGAAGCCAATCTTAGCCAATCAGGATGGAGTCTGAGAAATCTGAAAGACCTGTTTCGTTGAATGGCTCTAGAGAGACTGTGTACCAATTTGTGTGATATTTGGACAAAATCTGTAGGTGTACGGTCCAAAAACTTGTTTTGCACAAAGCGGCCTCCTGGTGGTGCTATAACAGGCCGTTCTGGAAATTCTGGGGCAGAGGTTCATCGTTGGCATCCAGGGAGTGTGTGTGCAAATGTTGACATCGACCGGGTTAACGGTGCCGGAGATTAGCTGTTCACAGACGGACGGACGGACGGACGGACGGACACACACACACACACGGACGGACGGACGGACGGAGTGCAAAACATACTCTCTCCCCATGCCTTCGGCCTGGTGGAGACAATGAAGCACAAAGAAATGTAGATATTGATGCAATTGGAAAAAAAATATTGAGACTTGTTTATTTCAATCTGGTGCACAATGTTGGTGGGACCACAGAGACACAGACAAATGTATCATAAAAAAATAAAACACCTAGGGTCAGACACAACTCAACACAAAAAAATAGTCAATCAATTAGTCAATGTTGGTGTTTCTATAATGTATCTTTCATAAGTGTTAGTGTAATTGTGTAAGTTTGTTTGTATTAATTCATTTTTGATTTGATTAAGAATGACCAGGTTTGATTATGGATCAGCACAGCAGCAGCAGTGTGTGTGTGTGTGTGTGTGTGTGTGTGTGTGTGTGTGTGTGTTTGTGTGTGTGTGTGTGTGTGTGTGTGTGTGTGTGTTATTTTTTGTATTGCTGCATTTCTTTGCCCCTGTTATCGTTGCTTGCAGCTATATTTTCTATTATTTTCTCCTTTTTACTACTTTACTACCATTATCCCCAATGGCAGTTGGAAGGAGTTGCATTGATGCGGTTGACCTTAAAACTGTTTCGTTACAAGGAGTTGTGACTAGGTGTGAGTAGTTTCAAGGAGTTGTGACTAGTTGTTAATAGTTACAAGGAGTTGTGACTAGTTGTGAGTAGTTTCAAGGAGTTGCATTGGTGTGGTTTGGGCTTTAAAGTATATTCCTTTATTTTTAAGTGGTGTCCTAGTGTTTCCTGTCCTCCCTAGTAGATGCATCCTGTCTTGACTCACCCATCCTGTGTGTCGTTAACACTGTCCACCTGTGTGCTGTTGGCGATTCAGCCAATCCTGTGTGTGCTGTTAGTGATTCAGCCAATCATATGTGTGCTGTATTGGTGTTTCAGCCAATCCTGTGCTAATTATCCACAGTGTTCAGCTGTGTGCTGTTAGTCCCGTGTCTATATATACAGCCCAGTTCTTCTCATTCACTTTGTTTGTTCTACTCTTTCTTCTGGGTCCTGATCTCTGTTGCTATCTGGCAGAAACCTCTCCTGTCCATATTTTAACTTTCTGTGGTGTGTCACACTGAAGTAGCAGATCCACAAGCTCAAAACGCATTATGTGACGTGGTTTTAATAACTTGTAGATCTGCTAGGGTCACACTCAAGTTTCAAAAGTAGTCAGATCCACAAGCTCAAAACGCGTGATGTGTTTTGAGCTTGTTTGGAAAGTACGATCGGTTGTGAACTGAACACAGTGACATCCTTAATGTTAATGTAATCCTGAAGGATACTTGCTTAGCTTATAGTTCCAGGTGGATTGGAAATGAAACGCAGAGCCAGGAATTCCATTCAACTCTTTGTTGATTCAAATATATATTCCCTTCATTTCAGCCCACATTACACAACAACGTGCCTCAGAACTGATGTAACCTCCCCAAAGGTCTGACCACGCCCCCTGGACCGATTTGAACACTGAGTTAAATGAATAGCTCAGGAATTGACTGTCAAGCTGTTAATTTGGGCTAAAGCTGATCAATCAAGATGAGCCACTTTGATGCTGAAAATGCTCAACGTCTTTTTTTATCACTGGCAGTTCCTCCAACCCACAAAAACACACAAACCAAGTGTGATTATTTACAGGCTACCCTTCAAAAGTACAAGTAAAATGGGCATGGAGAGTGAAGCAAATATTACTTTATTTTAATATATTTGATCCCTCCCTTGATCCCATTAATATATTTGATCCCTCCCTTGATCCCACAAAAAAGATATAAACATGACGTCATTTTTTTTCAACAAAAAACAAATATCCGTTTTTAACAAAAGAAAAAAAACCTGATGTGCTATCAGGTTTTTTTCTGGAACCCAAAGACACCTGGGACAGGTTCAGCCTGCAAAACCTTGCAAACGTGCAAGGCAGTCCATGAAGCTGCAGCGCAAATCTCCTACATAGATTCCCCTTTTAGCGCAGTCCATGAAGTGGCCACACCCCCTTGTGGCGTGAACCACCACAGGGGGTCTCTTCAATTTGCCTGTTCCTCTCATCCGGGTCAGGGTGTCGGTATCTGGGTCCAGAGCTGCGGACAAGGATCGGCCGGACTGTGGCACGTCCACCATACGTGGCCTCTCTGTGCCACAGCTGCCAGATCTGACCTTGTGAAGTTCTGCAGACGCCGGCGTGTCATGATGTGACCTGTGCGGTCTGCAGCTGACCAGACACGTCTCAGGCGGCCCCGGCTGCAGCGCCCTCATCTCGCAAAGAAGATTGCGTGTCTCAATGTGCATGATGATTAAAAACTCGAGATCCACTGTTATTTTGATCAATTCAGCGGCCTGCTGAATAACGGTGGCCTTAAGCGCAGCTATCTCGCGATTGAGCTCCATTCAGATCTGCTTGTTATGTCTACTATCTGCATGCATGAATATTTCAAAAGAAACTTACAGCGCTACAACCAGTCTTATATAGGCACATAATGACTAATTACTGTCAGCTGGTTCCACAGGTGAAGCAATCTGGAAAGTGTGTGTAGTGTGTGACGTGTTTGGCATGTGTGACTGGACGGTTTTTAATGTCCTGATTCTATAGTTAACATTGGTAATCAGTATAATTAATGTTTCTTTCTATATTCCATTAGGCCTACTTCTTTTTGCAGAAGCATCTGATGAATGTATTTTCTGTTGGCATCCGTCACTCGTGGGAGCTCGAACAGTTTAGTAAGATCATTCACATCACATTTCTGGTCATCCGACAGCTACTCGTTGCCCTCCAGTTGAAGCAGAGGAAAAAGAAAGAAAAAATATAGCTGCAAGCAGCGATAAGGCGGGGCCAATAAAGAAGACAATACGCAATAAGAACAATATGCACAAATGAGACCGGATTTGAACACACAACCTTGTGGTCTGAAGGTGACAGCTCAACCAACTGAGCTATCTGGACAATCAGTTCTGTCATTGTAAACTGTAACATCATTCAGTGTTTTGGTAACAATTGTTTGTCCTCATTTTAGGCATGTAGGGTTCTTTTTTTTTCTTCATGTAGGGTAATTTTCTTCACGTACAAACTGTGCTCCAAAGGTGAGAGATTGACCAACTGAACAGTCAGTTGACTCATTCTAAACAGTAACATCATCCAGTGTTTTTGGTAACAATTGTGTGTGTCCTGGTTAGTGGTTTTGGGGATGTCTAGTGATTACTACAGTGTGTTTGGCTGTAAATGTTTTTACGTACGAGCTTACTGATCAAAGTGACACATGTGTTCCTCATGAGTAAAGGAACATGTGGAAACAAGTGCCATGAATTTTGGCCAAACAAAGCATGAGTTATGACTGTTCAAAGGTTTCATTTAAAAAAATTGCTATAGCGCTCTGCTTTGACCAATTGGAGTAAGACTGGTTACAGGCCTATTTGGCATGACCCTCTACCATACTGTAAAGTTGCATAAGAATAGGACGCTGCATGTATGTATGAGGGGAAGAAGAATTCACAAAAAAGCAATTTTCATCATTTTTTCCACTTAAAACAATTGTACTATTTGTCCGTATAGGTCCAACGTTTGTGTAGAAGTTTTCGTGCAGAGATATTTATAAAGACTATTTACATACCAGTTGAATGACTCTCTACACAGATTCGTCATTTGTGTACACATGTTAATATTTAAAATAATAATGCAGAAACGTAGGTTTGAATATATCAAATACTTTATTATAGTTAAACATAGAATATAAGTAATGGGATCATTTCATCATCAATAAAAGGGGAATGCATTCTCATTAAAATATTAAGAGCAATGAGCAAACCAGGATATCACAATACTACAAAGACCTACGGGTCACAGCAAATCGAATAATTGGGGGGGGGGGGGGGGGGGGGGGGGTACCACTGCCTCGGGACGGCCGTCATCCGATCCAAAATGGAGCTCCCAAACACCAATTCCTGCAGAGCGAGACCAAGTGTTAGTCACTCAAATTGGAAGTTTACAAGGACATATATCTATTCATATACGGAGGATTGAATGGCCAAAATACCCGAAGTGATTGTTGTGTATTTAAGTGTCTTTTGTGTCATGTGGCATTTAGTGCACGTGTTGGTTTTATTGGTTACGTTAAAGATGTCGGGATCCTGGGTGTGGGTGCAAAGTGCGCATTTTCTTTCTGTGATTTGTGCTCCCGTAATTTATCCTGATTGTGCAGGTGCTCGTTGATGGTGGGGGTTATCACTGCCTCGGGACGGCCGTCACCCGATCCAAAATGGAGCTCCCAAACACCAATTCCTGCAGAGTGAGACCAAGTGTTAGTCACTCAAATTGGAAGGACATATTGATATCTATTCATATAACTATAAGTTACATACAGAGAGACATTGTCTGCAGTCAGTTGAGACTTGAGTCCTTAACACTTACAGCCTAATTTTGATACTGTCGCTTAACGCCATTGCCGACGGCCTTCGGCAATTGAGCTTTTATAGCGCGTTCGATTGCTTGAGCCAAAATGCTACTCACGTTAGCCGGTTAGCTAGCTGTGTTGTTAGCACAGCACTGGATCGCCCATCTTAGATCGTCGTCGCCATAAGAATCCATTCTATCCATTTCTTTCAATCGCCTGTATCTCCTATTCCTTGTCCCAGATGGCATTTTGGTCAAAACAGCGTTTCTTTGACGGCGCAGATCGGACGATGTAGAGCTCTCCAGACCTCCGGTCTGGCTTCAGATGGTAAACAAGGCCTGTCCGCTCCGTGTAGCTTCCTAGGTTATGACTACTGCTCATGGACCGGAAATGGGCTTTTCAAAATAAGAGCTCAAATTTTAAAAATCCTGGCGTGAATTAGATCCTAATTTTTCAATAAATGCTAGCGGCCTAAGTGTTAAGGTGCACCCCAACATAAAACGACAAGACTAACTAAACAGAACAAACAAATAAACCTACAAAAAAAACATAAATCAAACAATAAGTGGTGGACTATGGGGGTAAATAGCAGCCAGCCCACTGAGCAATAGCCGGCTATTAGACGTGCGTCTAAAATGGGATAAAAAACGTCTAAAAATGAAAGTTTTTTAGACGTATATTCTTAGATTAGACATTGTTTAAACGTCTATATATAGACCGTCTATATATAGACGTCTAATCAACCGCTAAACAACGTCTAATCTAAGAATAGAATATTAGACGTCTATTTAAAAATGCTCAGTGGGAAATGCTCACTGTAAAAAACAAGCTTTGCGTTAACCTACTAATAACAGAGATAAAGGAGCAGAGAGAAACAAACAGTGAACGTACCACCTCCGTGAGTGCAGAGCTTGCCGCCGGAGCCGCAGCAGCGGGGACAGGCGCCCGACCCGTCACTGAAACAACATGAGAGCTGATAAGGTTTACGCTCTAATGGTGACATGACACCAAACGAAAGTATTGTAGTGCGGAGGAGGACCACCGACCTACCTGCAGTGTGTGGTGATGAGCACAGCACATCGGTGCCAAACTCCAGAAGGAGAGGAGCAGTATACAGGAGCTGAAAGGACAACATGCACGGTCAAGTTCAAAGCCAACACAGCGATAGGTGCCGGCGATTGCTTAAACAGCAAGACAGACACATACCTGCACTGAAGCGAGACAGAACAAAGCAGAAACAACTTCTACTGTGGGAACGCAGGCCCGCTGAGCATGAACCGTGGCACCCACAACCGGAGCAGACGAAGACGGAACACTGTCATACTTACTTACTTTAATATACTGTCACTAATCAGTCACTGAGTGAGTGAAGGATGGGCCGTGACAGCGTGGGAACCCACGCCCATCCTACCACACAAACAAAAACAAATTAAAAAATCCCTTTGGGATTAATAAATCCCATATTTTACAATATTATGTCAATCCATTACTATTTTACAAATTATTGCCTTATTTTACATTTTGGGGGGGAAAGCCAATTAAAAAAATCGTTTGTACCAGCATCAACTAAGATGTTGAACGAGGCTCTGAAACAGCAGTAACTGTGTGAGGTTAGATTATCCACATCAAGTGTGCAATTGTGTAATGTTGTGTCTTCCTCTGTAATGTATTTTTGTTTGTCATTGACGTTTTATGTGTGGCTGTAGCTGGGGTGAAAGCCCAAGACAAATTGTCCTTGTGGACAATAAAGTTTACCTTGACCTTGAAATGCCACTGAATCAGTAGACCTAATTATTTTCCACTTTGTTTCTGTTTCGTCATATATGGGCTATCTGAAATATGCCCATGCATATATGCTATAATGCTGATAGCCTACTGTAGCTCTTTTCAATTTGTGAAAGCTGAAATGCTTTTATTGTGAAAGCATTTTTTTTTTTAAACGTCTCACATCCTGGATATTTCCTTGTACCTGCAAATAGCTGATCTATAAACTCATAACGGGTTCCGGCCGGATAGCCTCGCGTTGCGATACTTTAATATACCACTGCGCTTCGCTGCCCTTCGGGGCATATTCATATGCTATGGGTCGGATGAAGGCTGGCTGCGCCAGGCTAGTTTCCGTATGCGACGCGTTGTGAGCTTGCAGATCAACCATTCATCACCATCATCAGCAGGCAACACATTGTACGACGAAGTACTAGTCAGGCTTCACTTGACCGCTGTGTTTTGTTGACCTAGGCGTCGTTATACAGCGCTCTTCGACACAAACATGGGAGGCTATAGTTTTCGGTAGCAGCGTGGGTTGTTGTGTTTAATCAAACAACATCAAGTTTACCTCAGTGTTTTGGGGTCGTGACATGACATGTTCTACGTATGTGTTTGGATGGATCAGCGCGAGCGGCGTGCACGTCATCATATAGTTATGACTTTGAGCTGCTTGCATTAGAAAGTGATTACGTTAAATGTGCTGTTAGTAGCCTAGTCGAGACAGTGGTTTTGGAGTGGTGTTTTTCCGCTACATATTAAAGCCTGTTCAGCGTGTGTTATAGCTGGATTTTCGCCTAGAAGAGGGCATGGAAATCTGGGACACTGTTGTACGTAGTGAACTGTCAAGAGATTGACGTTCACGGGTCAAGACTGCGTATGCGTTAAAATATTTTAAAGCAATTAACACAATCTATGGCTCTTGATAGCCGCACTTTGCAACTCTAGATTTTTTTATAATGGGATTAATCTAGAGTTGCAATACCCTCAATTGACTCCACACTCATCCAATTTGGTTTGCGATCTGCTTGTCTTAAACGACGTTAAACTCACCAACATTGCAGCTGTAGTCCAAGCTTGAATTATCCTCTTTCAATCTGTTGCGCTTGTTTTTCATAAAAATCCACCGTAGAGATAGAGATATTATGAGCTACTTTCTGTCAAGACAAGTGTTGCAGTTTGGAAGCACTCGTTTTTGTTAACGGGTCGCGCTGCTGCCTGTGCAAATTCGAAACAGGTGGTACGCAGGGCCGTTCAGTGACATACGACGAGTGTTTCCAAACTCCAGCACTTAGAAAAAGAATAACCTGCACAGAATTTCTTGACAGAAAGTAACTAATAACATGTCTACGGTGGATTTTTATGAAAAACAAGTTTGGCAGATTGAAAGAGGATAATTCAAGCTTGGACTACAGCTGCAACAGCTGCAAAATTTTAACGTTGTTTAAGACAAGCAGATCGCAAACCAAATTTTATGAGTGGGGAGTCAATGGAGGGTATTGCAAGTCTAGATTCATCCCATTATTAAAAAAATCTAGCGTTGCAAATTGCGGCTAGGCTCTTGACTGCTACAAAAGAATATAGTAGGCCTAGAGTACTCTTTCGGTGCGCATTTTCGAACGTACTGAAACTGAGATTTGTGGATGTTGTTTAAATGCTGTATTATATTTGAAGTAAGAGGGCAATTACTTTGGAATATAGTTGATTTTAGTTTCAAATAGTCGTTTAAAGTAATAATTTTTAGCTTGTGGGAGTTTGTAGCGTGAAGTGAAATTGTAAGCCATTTTAATATCACAAAGTTATATTATAAAAGTGGTCAAATTGTCATTTCTATTCAAAAGAATAGCAAATATTGATTTATAAGCAATTGATTTATAAACAATGTTAGAATGTTGCTTGAGTTTGTAGATTAAGTATTTACCAACATGTATATGGAGATTATAGTCAAATTAAACTATCAACTTTTAAGCCCAAACTACACCAACGTTTCGGGACGAGATCTGTTTAAGATCAACCACAGCAATGCGATTGAATGAATTGCATTGATGTGTTGAACTTAACAGGAAAATGGTTTTGTCCCAAAGTTATAATAATTGTGTATTACTTTGTAATTACTAGTAGGTGTTTGTTAGGTTGACTGCAAAATGCAACAAAAAGACAATACATTACGATTTAATTTCAGATATTTAATTTAAACAAAAAAAACTTTAACTTAAATAAAAATATAATTTAAACTGAAATGCTTCCTTAATAGGGAAAAAACAAACAAAAAAAAATTCAATTTGTTTTTGTTTTTTTAAGTAAAGAAGCTTCGCATAATTCATCATCATCCTCATCAATCATGTCAGGTGATGGGGGTGCTGGGGGTGTCTTTGCTGCTTGTGGGGGTGAAATGGACGTGATTATGAGTGACGGGGTGTGTTGTATTGTGACGGGGTCTAGGTCCAAAAAGAGCTCGGTGATGGCTGTGGTTGTGGTGAGGTGATCTAAGTGGTTTGTATTTAAATAAGTGTTTAATGTGGCTGTTGTGATGGTGAGTCTGATGGGTTGTGACTGTGTGGGGGATTCAATGGCCAAAATACCGGATGTGAATCTAAGTGTTTTCTGTGTCATGTGGCATTTCGTGCAAGTGTTGATTTTGGTGTTTTAAAGGTGTCGGGATTTTGGATGTGGGTGCAAAGTGCGCATTTTCTTTTTTCAGTGATTTGTGCTCCCGTGATATCTCCTGTGACTGTGCAGGTGCTCGTTGATGGTGCGAGGTCTAGGGCAAGTGAAAGTGTAAGAATGGATGGGGGAATGATTAGTGCTTCATCGTGGGTGGTGATTGTGGAGGATGTGGTGGTGGTGAGTGAACTGCAGGGGAATGTGCGGTGAGTGAGATTAGTGAAAGTGTATGTGGTGTCTTGGTGCAGTGTGTCGGTTTGTGTGTCCCATATTGTGCATAGTATTTTGTCTGTTGTGTCCGCTATTTCAAGTCTCTGTTGTGCCGTGGGTCCTTTGTATGTGTTGCCGGTGGTTGTGGGGTGAATGGCGGTGACAGTGGCGGTGATTTTTCCAATCTGATGAGAAAATAAATTTGTTTATTTAGTTATACTTGTGATATACGATTTTCAGTGTTGTATAGTGATGATAAGTACTCAAATATTTTACTTACGTAAAAATATTGCAATGTAGATGTACTCTGTTACAAGTAGAAGTCCCGTATTCGAAATGTACTCAAGTAAAAGTACAAGTGTATCTGTGTCAAAATGTGTATATAAATTATAGTTTTTAAAGAGAATACAAAGGGTTTTTTGTTTGTTTCACCGCAAATAGCTAAGATGACTTAATAGCCTATAGGCAGCTACATGTAGGCCATTATTCCTTAGCTAATTTGATGGGTTTTTTTCCATTAAGAATCGAGGCTCAAATACCTGCACGTAGCAGAGTATGCAATAGGTCTAATAAAGTTAATAGGCCTATTTATTAGCTACGATTCATTGTTATCCGTTTGGTCATTAACTACAAGGAATAATGTCAGCCAAGTATATATATATATATATATATATATATATATATATACTAGCTGCATATTGTACCGAGTGAGTGCACTGTGCAATGCAAATTAATAGGCATATAGGCAGTGTTGGTCAGCTAGACTACATATGTAGCTTAATTCACTTGGCTGACATTATTCCTTGTAGTTAATGACCAAACGGATAACAATGAATCATAGCTAATAAATAGGCCTATTAACTTTATTAGACCTATTGCATACTCCACTACGTGCAGGTATTTGAGCCTCGATTCTTAATGGAAAAAAACCCATCAAATTAGCTAAAAGGAATAATGTCGGACAAGTTAAGCTAGGCCTACATGTAGCTGCCCAACACTGCCTATAGGCTATTAAGTCATCTTAGCTATTTGCGGTGAAACAAACAAAAAACCCTTTGTATTCTCTTTAAAAACTATTGTTAGAATCCACCTTCAAAATTAAACTTAATTATGTGAATGTATTCTATTGTGCGGTAGTTTAAGAATGAAAAATATATTCATATAATACTTACTTTTTGCCGGTCTGAAAGATGTTTGACTTGTTCCAGGGTTATTGTCTGTATGGCTGTTGGTGATTTTCTTTGGAATAGTAGTTTGGATGTGTATTGCAGTTGGCTTCTGTGGTTGATTTGAATGTTGAACTTGTTGGTGTCTGTAAGACAAGTATTAAATGCACACATTTCTTTATTATGGCAGTATTTGATAGTTATTTTAGTGTAGGTCTATACAGGCATATAAAATAGCAAATGTTAAATGAAGATAATTAAACTTACATCGGTTGGTGGCTTTTTTTATGTTGGTGAATGTTGTTGGAGACTCCTGCTCTTGACATTTCAGAATATTGCCGTGATGATTTGGTGAAAATGAAACACAATCCATATATTCCTCTGGTCCAATTTGTAGAATGAAATTAAAATACTTGCTATTGGTTTTGGATATTTTAATGTCAGTTGTATTGAAGATAAATCCTGTTGCTGTTGTGTCGTCGGTGTCGGTGTATCTGGCTTGCTTGGGAGCGGAAGCCATCCTTGAATTTGATGTAGGTAGATTACTCAATGTTCGAGTAGCTGTTTGTTTCTTAATTGGTGGTATTTATAGGGGAACATATTCAAATTCAGTGATTTTCGGAATCACGTGTTTTTAAATTCTATTCTTGTATTTATATGATTCTAAGCATGTGTATATTGTATCCTCCAGGATGCAGCTATATGATTCCTACTTGTGGACAATATCTGGTCTGGATTCGATGTTGACTCCTGTCCATCGCTCTTGTCCATTCTAACTTTAGAGTTATGGACCAGAGGTTTGGATGACATACTATGGAGAATTTTGTGCGGACTCATTAAAACAGATTAATCGCCCAGGACGAAGTTCTTTGTCCTTTCTATTAGTAACGCCTGACGCTCAGGACGAAGTATTGTCCTAAAGACGAAGTTTATTGATACGAGAACAGATCGCCTGGCTGTATAGCCCAGGCGCGCCTGCTGGGCTCTCCTCGGTGACGCGCAAGACTGAGACGTCATCAAAAAACTCCCTCCTCTGTTTAGCTGATGAAAACGAAAATCTTAAAACGTTCATAAATCGCGATCTAAATCATCCCGTCTTTTTCTGAAAAAAGATCCTGTGTTAGACGGCGCTCCGCGGTCCAGTCGCTAGTCTCGATAGATGTATTCTTGTCTCCCGTTGTTGTCGATCGATTCTAAAGTGCTGTGGCTATTGTTAGCTGCTACACAACATCATGAACTTCCGGCCGGTCCGTCCGGAAAAGGCGTCCGTGTTTATAAATCGACTGGGCGCATGAATGTAATGGATTAAATAGTTCCGGGCAATTAAAGTGTTAAATGGATTATGTTGTAAAGAACGGTGAGTGCAAGCACTGTATGGCTAATTGCACTGAGAATGGAGTTGGATCTAGTTAGACTTAGTTTGAACTCGATTTTGAAATAGGCCTAATATAAGTTTTGATCTTGTCGTGTTGTGCAGTTGGGTTTTGTCGCTTCTTGTGTTCAGGGTGTCTTTATATGCATGTTATACAATATAGCCTACATGGTATGCTATAAAGGGTTTATTTATTATTTTTCTTAACAAATAGCAGTATTTTTTTCTCAAGATTATTTAAATAGCATACAAAAACCTCTTGTAAACAAAATATTCTAATTGACCCAGTTTTAGCGGTTTGATCGTTTTTTTAATTGGCCCGAGTCGGCTGATCATGCACGCCCCTTATCAAATGATGACAATATGCTAATCAGTGTCATAGAGTAAAACAGAGTTACGACATTGATGGAACAGAAAACACCTCTGTCACGTGATTTATGTAACTCGTTTGTCACTGTAAAGCTTATAGACTATAGAGGCTTTTGTGACTATTCGCCATTAGAAGTATATGTAGAAGAGTCGCCATTGGACTGGCCTCATGAAGTTAATGGAGTTATCGAAACTTTGTCTTACTCTATGGGCGCGTTTGGAAATACCGCACCGGAGCGCACTCGCCTATTAGTTTGCATTGCTCAGTGCGCTATTTCCGAACGCGTCCAATGATTCTGGCACATGCTTGGTGCTCGGCGCTCTCACAGACGTCGTCTGAGACGACGCTCATATGATGACGTCACGTATGGTGGGTAAGGCACAGCAGCGGCTGCAGAGGAGAGTTGTCTCATTTAAAGGTCCGTTTTTTTTCACTTCTCAAAGTTCTCAACGTCACTGGACGTGTGTGCTTCCTCAGTTTATAGTGTAGTTGCAGTAACAGAACAACATTTTCGTTGTCATGGTTAAAATCTGTGAGTAGTTTCACTAGTAGGCCTACTGTGCTGTGCCTTCTCCAGTCATCTGGCCTTGCTAGCCATAGGATCTTATCCTTCACAAACATTACACAAACATTTGACAAGGGATTCACACCATGTTCCCGGATGCGCACTCTTGACTACCACAGATGTTGTGGTAGTGTAAATGCTGTGTACCGTTCCGGGGAGCGGGGGACCCAATCAGGACTGTTTGCAGTGCACTCTATACGGATCGATGCAATGTGAAAGCATTGATTACAATGTAATGAAGTGTACGTATTCGGGAACAGTTTGAAATCAAACTGACTCGGTGTGAATCCCCTGTGAGACTACAGGAAAGAAACAATGTCTAAAAAATAAATAAATAAAAAGTGTAAAACAGAGTAACAAAGAGTTGTGAACCTTTCTTTTAACAAAATAACTCTGTAGGCATATTCCATGAAAAGCATTAGTTCAGTAAGAGGGGTCTCCCCAGCTCTTTGGCAACATATTTATCAGCTTCAATTTGACACTGTAATTGAATAAAAACAGACCCATCTGAAGTGAGTGGTACTGTACAGTACAAGCTCTCCTCCATGGCCTGTCTGTGTCTGTGTGCTAGGCTGTGCAACAGTGACACTAGGTGGTGAACAAACTGTGTCAGGCTGTGCAACCGTGACACAGCCACACACATAGCCGTCGATAGGAGTGGTTGCGTTTCCCGATTGGATCAAATGGTATCCACACTATCCTAACCATAAGGAAAATGGGTTATCTATGTAAAAGGGGAGACATCTTTTAATGAACCAACACTGTACAGCAGAGCTTTAAAGGGATAGTTCAGATTTTTTTTAACTTAATCTGTATGAAATACTTGCCATTAATATAGTGGTTGCAACTGTATTAATTGATTGGCCGAGTCCCGTGGTGGGAGTTCTGCTTTGGTTTTGCTGAAATATTAAGTAGTTTCGGTCATTTTGTGGGGGGCACAGGGGCGCAGTAAAAGTAAAATAATCCACAAAACTATCATTTGTATTGTTGACCTATTTCTAAATTATTAGTGCAACTTTCATTCATTTTTCACCCCTCTATCACACAAAACTATGTTTTTTGTGTCCATATGAATGAATGCCCCCCACAAAATGACCGGAACTACTTAAGGAAATGGAGAGGGGAACCAGAGGACATCACAGTGTTGACACCGGCCTTGCTGAAGATGGGGGACACGGTCATGCGCCACAGCGTGACAAGAGGGTGGTGAAAATGGTCACTACATTCCACCACCATGGAATGGTACAGGTCCTGGAGAAGCAGGCAGGCCAGAAAGACAGAATACAACCACTGCATGAATGGTGTAGATAAATTGGACCAGAACCTGGCCTACTATTTCTTTGTGAGGAAGACCTGCAAGTGGACAAACAAATGTGTCATTTATCTGCTTCAGATTTCAATGTTCAACGCCTATGTCCTTTACAAGGTGAAGAACCCGGTCAGCAAAAAAGCACTGTATGGGTTCAGTCTGAGTGTGGTGACATCGTGACCACCCTGAGAGAGAACAGGAGAGAGGAAGAGGAAGAAGAAGAGGAAGAGGAAGGAGAAGGGGAAGGAGAGGGGGAAGAGGAAGGAGAAGGGGAAGGAGAGGGGGAAGATGAAGGAGAAGATGAAGAAGGAGAGGAGGAAGGAGAAGAGTATGAGGAAGAGGATGAGCCCGAGCCCCAGTACCAATACGGCCCGAGGGCACCACACTACGACCCACCTTCCAGGCTGGATGGCAACGGCTCCATCAACTACTTCGTCACCCAGTAACAAAAAACAAGAAGTACCCAACTAAGGCGTGCAGGGTACATGTCAGACAGGGGAAGCGCCGCAGAGAGACAAGGTTCCAGTGCAGCCAGTGTCAGGTCCCTTTGTGTAGAGGCCTCTGTGACATGCTGTACCACACCAAAGCAAACTACCAGGACTTTCATGTAGAGAGCACAGTACAGTATGGCACAGTACGGTACAGTACAGTATGGCACAGTACAGTATGGTACAGTACAGTATAGTACGGTACAGTATTGCACAGAACAGCACAGTATGGTACAGTACAATATGCTATAATAATAAATTATCACTTTGAATGTAAAACTATATATATATAATATATATATATTTTATATAGTAAAGTTGATGTGTGATGTGGCTAAAATAAAAGGTTCACTGTCAGATCACAGTGCTGTCTATTCTATTCACTATTCCCTTGTTATTGATTGGACGAAGCGGTATTCAACTGTGAATTGCATAATGGAGCATGGTAGAAACTCACTTTTTTTTGGATTACAGTAGACATTCTAACCTGTCTTCTAAGATCACAAAGTCCTAACATAATGGATGTGATGAATGTATATTTCCCAAAACTGTGTTATGTCATAAACTGATTTATGCGAATGCATCCACAGAACATCATCTGTTGGGATTACGTGAACATGCCATATCTCAAATGAAAGATTAGGATGTCCACTTGAATACTAACATGCATCATTGTGAAGTTATAAGCTGTCAAAAATAATTCTGTGTCACAGACCTGTCACTCGTTGAAATACCATGCTGCATTCAGAGGCTAATATTTACACAATTTGTTCACATTAAAGTAGACAAAATTATCTTTATTTTGATATATGTGTATGTAGCCATGATAGAACCTAGCCTACAAAGCTAAAGTGTTGATACCTACATAACAGAACATAGTTATCAACTCAGTTTATTTTTTCCATGAAAGCAGACATTCTACTTCTTCTTTTGAGATATTTGCATCCTTATAGCCCCACCAGAGAATATTCTATACATTTCTTTTAAGATAATTTTTATCCCACGATTTTTTCACCCCTGTGTCAATTATCTAATGTGATCCTGGGCTCTACACACCCTCCGCCAACCTAGTCCCCATATATGGGGGACATGGGGAGAGCAACAGACTTGAACTCATGCTTCCGTCATGCCTGAGTGTCCAAGTTGCTCCTTTACACCTGACAGGGGGGAGTTTCCCTGGTTGGACGTAGTGCGTGGAAGGAACACATTATTCCAACCAGTTCCTTTCCCCTCCATCAGGCGCCCCGGCTGGCCAGGGGGAGGCAGTTTAGAGACCAGGATTACTGCATGTTTTTTGTGAGGGTACCTACCCTAGGGGACACGGGGAGAACATGCAAACTCCACACAGAAAGGCCCTTTCGCCAACCCCGCCTCGGGTATGGGCACTGATGACGCGGAGGAGGAAACACGCCGCCAGCACCCACAGCGTCCCGAGCGGGAATCGAACCCAGGACCCACTACCAACTGCCACCGTGCCCTATACATTTCTAAAAGTAGGGGATTTGCCCCTAATCCCTGGCATTAGAACTACCTATTTTGACAGACTTCTGGCGGGAAATGTGTTAATGTATGCAATTAATACTTGGTCTGGGCTACTTTTGAACAAATCATTTCATCAATGGGGCGTGGCATGGAGGTGATCAGCCTGTGGCACTGTTGAGGTGTTATGGAAGCCCAGGTTTGCTTTGATAACAGCCGTAAATTAATTTGTTCAGTCTTAGGTCTCACACCTTCCTCTTGACAATACAACCTACTGTATAACACGTGTACCCGGGTATATAAAAATAAATAATACATTCAACAGGGTTGAATTACTTCTAAAGAGGGCCTAACAAACCGCAGGTGTTTGTAAGAGGCTAAGATAATAATAAATGGGAATCCATGGAAGACTCAAATGAGTCAAGTATATTTTGATGGTGGGATGACGGAATTAAGGGGTAAATCAAATAGATGGTGGGACAGAATAATCCTATACAATAAACAGGTGGTTTAGTTAGGAACATGCATAAATGCCAGTTTCAAAGGCATGCTGGGGGAAATATAGGACTAGGACGACGCCTAGTGGACGCGCCTAGGTGGTGCTCTAGTCCACTCCACACTATATCAGACCAAGTGAATACAGTCTGGTTATTCATATAAGGTTATTACATACAAGTGTTATCCATGGCTAATGCTACAAAGGGGAGTGTAAGTTGATATAAACATGTTTTCTATATGTATCTATTATACATTTGAGAAGTTGTACCCAACCCAGGAAAAGGGACCCAAAGTCAACAGCTACGTCACTACTGCAACGCACTGCAACGCCGTCTTACACACTACACTCACACGGCAGTGACGTCACAGACTTAGCCTCCGCGTCGTTCCACAGCTATCTCCTCATGTCGCGCCACACACCGACACTCAACACACAACGCTCATTGCACTGCCACCAAAGCCGCCTCCCATCCACACTCACAAACAATATCAATATCAATAATTAAATAAAATAAACGTGGAAAAAAACAAAACAAAACAAGAAGAGACAAATCTACTATACAGAGAAATTTGTTTCCGGAAGCAATCGATCCAGACTGAGATGGCTGAAAATAACTAACCTATAACATTTCTGATACAGGTAAGGACACATTTTCCATTATAATTCAAATAAGGTTGCCAAATCTTCAAAAATGTTTCAAACCCTTTCGAATTTCTCAAAATATAAGTAATCTTCTCAAGAGGAACACAACTGTTAATTTCTGAGAACCATCTTGCGATAGGTGGCTGGGAATCAGACTTCCATGTTATTGCAATACATTTTCTAGCAACCCCGAGTGCAACCTCTATAAATTTGATTTTGTGTCTTCCTAGATTTGCACTGATTGCAGTGACGTTTCCTAAGAGGCAAAGTTCAGGGTCCAACGGAAAGGGAGCATCTATAATTTTAGCCAGTGTATCACAAATATCATGCCAGAATGTTTTAACTTTTATACATTGCCATGTACAGTGCAAAAATGAGCCTTCTTCCGTACCACACCTAAAACATAAATCTGAGATCTCAGGTTTGTATCTATGCAACTTTTGAGGTGTAGCCAATGTGTTTTTTAAAGCATGCATTTCAATTTGAACCCAGGAGGGGGCATCATTACCCTTAAAAAGAGAGGAAACAAATCTCATTTGAGATGACAAGTAATACATTTTGAAATTGGGCAGTTTAAGACCCCCCTCACGATAATCCCATGTACATTTTTCCATAGACACCCGTGGGTTTTTATTGTTCCACAGAAAATCCCTAACCTTTTTATTCAAGGATTTAAAGAAACCTTGAGGTACCGGGATTGGCAGGGATTGAAAAAGATACATCAGCCTAGGCAAAGCATTCATTTTAATGCAGTTAATTCTGCCAATCAAAGTGATAGGTAGATGTGTCCATCTATTCAAATCCTCTTCTATTTTATTAAGTAGCACAGTATAATTGAGTTTAAAGAGATTTTTCACATCCCTGTCTACCATTATGCCCAGATATTTAAAGCCGTTTGTGGACCATTTAAAAGGGGTTATTTGTTGATGGATTGTGTAATCAAAATTAGTAAAAGGGAGTATTTCACATTTATCAAAATTAAGTTTATAACCTGAAATAACGCCATAATCCTCAATCAGGCTTTGCAATTTAGGAAGGGATTTAGCTGGGTCTGTTAAGGTCAGACATATACATCTCAAATGTTGTACTTAAGTAAAAGTATCAATACTGCCATGTAGAACTACTCTGTTACAAGTCAAAGTCCATAATTCAAAATAAATGTACTTAAGTACAAATCTCATTGTAAGGTTTCAAATGTATAAATGAAAATAGCAGATCTACAAGCTCACAATGCGTCACATCACATTGTGAATTTGAAGATTGGCTTTAGGCAAAATATATATTATATATTATGTAATGTACATGTTGTAATAATAATCCAAATCTTCAAAGGAACTAGTAACTAAAGTTTTCAAATAGGCTACATGTAGGAGTAATAGCACACTATTTGCCTCAGATGTAGTGGAGTAGAAGGAAAAGTACTGACAATTGGAATACCTCAAAACTGTAAGTAAATGCACACCACTGGATTTAAGTCTCACTGCTTTCATAGATCAGTTAGAACACGTTTGTTTTACAGTAAGCTTACAAATCCAGATTGTTTGCTGCCTCTAGATGCAGTCAGACCAACTATAGCACTAGTTACACGCCACTATAGTTTTATACATTTATCTCAAAGCAAGAGCTGTTCAGATAGATTAGTATAATCTTTACAAGGGCACACTTAAAATGGCACTCAATTTTCTTGGGACACAAAAGTTCATATCATTTTCCATAATGCAATTCAGGGAGTTTAATTATTTGCTTGAGCTGTAAAAACAAAATATGTATCTATCAAACATTAGCTTTAGCTTTCATGTTAGGATATTAAATATTGTATATCATTTTGATTGGGCCATTCTATAGTGGGGAAAAAAACACTCACATCAATCAATCATCAATCATTTATTAATAACGTGTGTGTGTGTGTGTGTGTGTGTGTGTGTGTGTGTGTGTGTGTGTGTGTGTGTGTGTGTGTGTGTGTGTGTGTGTGTGTGAGTCCGGTTGGAGAAAGTGCAGCTCTCTCTCTCTCTCCACAGCCCACAGCTGGCAGTACAACCCTCTGAGGTAACCAGGGCCACACAGAGGGCAACAGCTGCACTGATGTGATGACTGAGGAGAGGTGAAACACACAAACAACTAGTTAGCACTATTCACCTTCGAGGACTCCCTTGAAAAGGAGTTGCTGCAACGCATATGATAGTAATCCAGCTGTCAGTGTTTACAAAGGTAAAGTTTTTACTCAGTGTTGGCTGTGCTCGTGTTTCGTCTGATAGCCTGGCCTACTGAAACTCTTACCATTACTGATGGTTTGTCCTGTGTCTGTGCCCCACCAGAGCAGCCTGGCTGTTGAATGAGTCCGTGCAGACTGCACAGTTCGCTCTGGGTGGGTAAATAAACCCAGCGGGGGGGGGGTTGCATCGGCCTGCATGTATGGGGAAGAAGGGGATGTGTAGGCTTGTCACAAAGATGCAAACATAAATTATACTATATATCTGACAGATTTGTACACCATGTGTTTATATGTCAAAACTGCATCGCCCACACAATTCGAGATAGCAGCCTCTGTATCGATTCACATATCGTCTGGAGTATACATCGATGTATTGCCATATCAATTAAAGCACAAATAACATGCATTTTAAAACTGTTTTTAATATTTAATATCATATTGTCTATGTCCCTCAAACTTAATTCTAATGTTTGAGCCTCAATCACCACTCTGATATAACCAGTCCTTGTCTTTTCTTTCTGGACTTTGAAAGCAGTTTTAGCTGCAGTACCACAATGTCCTGAGGTGGTGGGGGTGCTGATATGCAGATTATTTAATATTTGAGTCATTATAATACTGATGCTAGATAAAACCAGGCTTGTTTCCATTCCATGCCAGCTTGGAAAATCAACAATGGCGGACATTGTAAACAAAGTGGAAATGCAAATTTGGAACTGAAGACTGAAGAAGAGGTGGAATTATACAAAAAAGGGTGACATTGATGACATCACGATGAGGCCAAAATCAGTCGAGCTGTTCCTGAGCGCAATTTCCATTAAAGCACCCATATGATATGAAAGCCTGATTGTTCAAAATTGGTTATTTGTGGGGATAGAAAACACATATGGGAGCCCCAAAAACACAAAAGAAATAGAAAAAGTTGAATTTTATGTTATAGGTCCTTTAATTGAACTCACAAGAGTAGCGCCTGGATGGAGCAGCATGAGCTATCATCGCCACGGCGGTGTCGAAACTCCTGTGGCACAGGGTGCACATGACCCGATCCTGTGGAATAAAAAAAATGTCTTGTTACAACAATAAATGTATCAGCCAAATTATAATACTAACACTATAATGAAACGCCATACGTACCACTTTGTGGCGTTTAGACTGCCGCAGATGCCTCTGCATGGCATACAGGGTGGGAAAGCCCTTCCCACAGTCACAGGTGAACTTTAGAGCCTGATGGCGTCTCTGTAATAGATGGAGAGAAACAAGAAACCATGCTATAACCCAGTAAGACCTGATCTATGAGATCCTCAAAATATCTCCTGGGTTTTCTGAGTGGTTCTCAAACCTTCCCCAAGTTCAGCTGTTAATCTGACCCCCCAGATGAGGCGTGAAGAGAGTGAAGCTATCATTTCATTCTGGGTTGGGTTTTTCAATCAATAGATATATTATTGTTTAACATCTGCATTACTAAATTTAGTTTACACAATTAGAGAATGTAGAATAATTGTTATTTTGATCAACATTTGTCTGTTATCTGTTCTCTCCATTTAAGTACTGTACAGCAATTATACCATGAAATCTGTTTTTATAGCATTAAATATTATATATTTGGTAATTATTAAAACACATTATCAAATTAAATAGTGTGGTTTAAAAAACGGAACGTTATTCCTACAAAATCATGGCCCCGTTCAGTGAATGAGACCAGAAGCGTTCCGGCGGCCCAAACTGAACGCAGAACGCAGAATTATGTTGACACAACATCCGGTTGCGGTGTTTTGGATCTTCAAAATAAGGGTTGAACGGGGGGAATCCTGGCATGAATTAATCCTGGATTATTAACGTAAATTATGTATTGCATATTTATCAAACAATCATCTCTGGTTGAAGCTACTACAACTAGGTGTGATGTCTCCCGTGGGTTTACTTTTTGGGTTAAGGCCATATTTGATTAAAACATTTAATGTTACGGTGCTAGCATGTTGCTTTTTATTTTATTTTTTTATTGGGTGGTTGAGTGGTTACATACATTTTTGAATACATTTCAATACACATTTTCATAAGGAATGATCTTAATCAAGGAGGCAACAGGAAATGGTTTACATGGCATTAAAGCTTTTTTTTTTTTTTTTTAACATTTTTGTATTTCATTAATTTTATGGCTTCATCCACCCAATGGTTTTCTCATTTTATTTTCATTCACACCTCATTCTTACTAAAGCTGCACGCGCGCACACACGCACACACACACACACACACACACCTACCCTGCCCTGCCCTATACACACACATGAGGGAGATGCGGGAAGAAACAAAAGGGAAGCGACACAAAACGTCACACACACACACTCACACAGGTTCCTTAGGTTGTCCAGCACAGGTTGACTCAGCGGCTCCATTCCTCCTACAACTAGGGTTGGGATTCGTTAGGATTTTAACGGTTCCGGATCCTTCCCGGATCCCTCTTAACGGTTCCGGTTCCTAACGGTTCCCTTAACGCAGGGGTCGGCAACTGAGATTGTCCTCGGGCCAATATTATTCCCAGACATTCCATCGCGGGCCGTCCGTCTGGCGCGTGCGCACGCGCAGCGCGCACGCGCAGCGCGCGTGCGGGTCTAATTCGGGTCTATTTGACCAATATAAATCAACTTTTTTCTTTTTTTTTTGCTGGAAAAATATGGTGCTGACACGACGTTATGCTGCTTTCACACGGGCAGATGCAAAGCTACACTAGTACACCTAGTCACAGAACAGTGTCGTCGTTAAGCAGCAGGAGGATCCCACTGGCAGCACCTGTCCGTTTATCATTAGCACAACCACGAACGTCCAACACATATACAATGAATTACTCACCTAATGCTGCCTGCAGGTTCCATGTTTAATTCCAGCGGTGTGTAACCTACATTGTCTAAGTGACAGTTTTCATATTGTAAATAATGGTCGCTAACGTGGGACTGGGAAAAAAAAAAAAAATCTCAAAATTATCTCACGGGCCAGATATTATTTCTGGGGGGCCAATTTTGGCCCGCGGGCCGCCTGTTGCCGACCCCTGGCTTAACGGATCCTAATATTATTTTTTCCCCTTTTTTTCTGACATAGATTATGCTTATATTATAACTAACCTAACCAAGTACTTAATAAACACACATTCATTAATTCAATTATTGAAAATACACTTTACAATTATGAGGTGGCAGTGTGGCACTATTATTTAAACTTCACCACCACCACCACCAGCTAGACACCACAACAATATCATTGTTGCAATTTGTACTGTATATTAAATATAGCCTACAGTACACATTGCAATAATGATATTGTTGTGGTGACAAATGTTGTCTTTAATGTTCAGATTAATTTAATATGAAGGACCCCTTACCCTAATGGAAACAAGCCATAGTGCTTTCTTGGATTATAAAATCGTTTTAGCAGACATTGTATTGAACTGTAGGCTACGTTCCTGTGCTTTTTTCTGCAAACTGTTCATAAAGTAATCAATCTATGGAGGTATGCACCTAAACGCTGGGCTCTCAACAGCCACGCGATTAATTTAGAACCAAATCAAAAGCAGTTGAGTTGCTTATAAGTGCAGACAAATTGATTTGGCTCTATACTATAGTTAACGTGATTCATAAAATATCAGACAGAAAGACGTAGTCATTGGCGTTCTAAATTAACACCATTAACAACAGTTGTACAATACGCCGCGGCCTAATGAAAAGCTCTGTAGACGACAGTAGTTTTTATTTTCTATTACGTTACTAGCCTGGGGAAAGTGAACGAGCCTTGCATCATCCTCGTCCCCCGCCGGCTAGCTGTGGTGGAGTTGCGGGGAGAGCGGGCACGGCTTTCCGCATGGCTCACAAACGCGATGTGGACTCAATGTGGACGTGGTGCAAAACTGCAACTGGTACAAGTTGCAACAACCTTTGCAGCCAGGGAACTATAGCATCGCATTTATTGCACTTGCGTGCTCAGCCTCAGAGTAATTTCCCTCTCTGTTAACCACACTTTGGAGATCTCTTCAACATGCTGTCCCAGTCGCTCCGCGGCGGTCGCTGAATGCACAGAATAGTGGGCGTATCCTCCCCGACCCCTTTGGGTGACGTCACCCCAGTAACTTGGCTCTGCTTGCATGCATGCACAGACACAGCGGAGCTAAATGACGACTGATGAGATCCGTTTGGGGAACCGTTAATAAAAAAACGATGGAACCGGCTCCGGATCCGCAATGTCGGAACCGGGTCTGAAATGGACCCGGTTCCGAATCCCAACCCTACCTACAACGCCTCATAAATTGGACTCCACAGAGAGTTAAATTGGTTTTCTTTATGACTGTCCTCCGCCATTGTCTTCTCAATATTTAGATAATATTTCATTAGTGATTTCCAATCTTGAAGGGAGGGTGCTTCTTTATTTTTCCAGCTTTGCAACAACAATTTTTTATATACTAAACATGAAAAGAGAATTTGCCTGCTTATTGGGCATCTGGTTTCCTCAATATTTTGGAAGATACAGATCTTAGGTGAAAGCACGACTGCACACTTAAAATTTATATTTAAAAAACTCTCCATTTTCTCCCAGATCTTTCTAACTTTCTCGCAGTACCAGAAGGCGTGTATAAGGGAATCCCTTTGTGTGCAACACTTTAAGCATCTATCAGAGGATGTGGGATCGAACTTATTAATCTTATCTCTAGTATAGTACGTTCTTGTCATTACTTTATACTGAATTAGTCTTAGATTTTCGTTTGTGGTAGTTTTATATGTACGTTGTAAGCATCCCTTCCATTTATATTTAGCATCATCTATTTGAAGATCTTCATTCCATTTATTATATATATTTTGTAGCAGTTCGTCACTATTCTCTGCATTGCTTAGGATGTTATATACAGTACCTATAAGTGGTCTCTTTTTATCCCTTTTTTTAATCACGTCGCTTAATTTAGTTGGAACTTTTTCCCCAAGATCCAAATTTTCTATTACCCAGTTTTTCAACTGCAGATACTTAAAAACATCCCTATTGTTTAGTTTGTGTTTGTCTTTTAATTCCTGAAAGGAACATAATTGATTATTTTGTATAATGTCTGATAACTTCTGAATTCCACCATAAATCCATGTTTCCCAGTTCAGTTGAGCGTTTTGAATTGTTATTGATGGGTTGTTCCAAATTTGTATATGTTTAGGGATTCCTATATTGTGACCTATTTTTTTCATATTTTTCCAAGCGTTAACATTGCTATTAATAATAAAGTTTGACGTTTTAATTATTTTCTTGGGAAAAAGGGCTAAGAGTAAACTATGTGGTTGTAACTGGTGGTTTTCAATGTCTATCCACGGTTCCTCATTGGTGTTATTAATTATGTTATAGATATAGAACATTTGACTTGTATTATGATAGAGTTCCATATTAGGAAGATTTAGACCTCCCTCCTCTCGAGGGTATTGCAGCAGTTTCCTCTTTATTCTATTTGATTTATTAGACCAAATGAAGGATGTAATAAGTGAATTCACGCTTTTAAAAAAGGATTTGGGCGGTGTAATAGATATAGTCTGAAATATATATAAAAATGTAGGCAACCACATCATCTTAAAGAGATTTATTCTGCCCATAAGGTTGATGTTCAAGTCAGACCACCTTTCCAAATCTTCTTTCAGTCCTTTAACTAATGGGATAAAGTTATCTTTATACAGCTGTAGTTTGTTTGCACTCATATAGCAACCAAGGTACTTGATATTATTCTTTTTTACTTTAAATTGTCTAAATTCGTCCAAATCGGTTTCCCCTTTATTTATTACCAGCAATTCAGTTTTTCCTTCGTTCATCTTGTAACCTGATATTTTTGAAAATGTTCTCATAATTTCTAATATGTGTGGCATATCCCGGTTTACATTACTTAGGTAGAGCAATAAATCATCTGCAAACAAGCTCAGTTTATATTGTTTTTTACCAATGCTAATACCCGTTATTTGTTCGGACTGTCTAATTTTTTGGGCCAAGGGCTCAATTGCTAAGGCAAACAGGGAAGGCGATAGGGGGCAGCCTTGAGCTGATCCTCTGCTCAAGGGAAAGGGGTCGGATAAGATTCCATTAGTGTATACTTGTGCCTTTGGTGATTTATAGATAGTTTTTACCATGTTTATGAATTTTAATGGGAAGTCATACACCTCTAAGACTTTGTACAAGTATGACCATTCTAGACGGTCAAAAGCTTTTTCCGCATCGACGGCCATTAGCGTTAACTCTTTATTATGCTTCTTAGCGTATTGTATTAAAGATAAGCAAGTTCTGGTGTTCGTTTTCAAGTCTCTATTTTGAATAAATCCTGTTTGATTGTGATGAATTATACTTGGTAGAATCTGAGCTAATCTGTTATTCATTACCTTTGTGCTAGCATGTTGCTACTTGCTAGCTAAATGAGAATCTCCGTCCTCGGACAAAAATAACTAGTTAATTTGATTTGTTTGTTCATGCACGACACAGCAGTTCTCACCCCCCAGACATACTACAAGTATTAGCTTCCACCAACGCGAACCGCTAGGACAAGCACATTAGCAGACACTATTTGTAAACGCACGATGCATTATAAGCACATGAAGTCAATAGGCTACTCACATCTTTTTTGTTGGTCTTGGTCGGCATCTTGTCTTCAATTTTACAATCTGTAATATATATTAACAGTAATCAGGCTGGAATAATACATATAGTAATCTTACCGATGGACACATATATCATGGTTTATATGTACATTTTGTGATATGAGTTTATGTAAAAAAGGATGTTTTAGGATTAGGACAAGTGGAGCAGATAACGAGAACTTACTTGCTTCGCTTACTTCGTCATGCAAAAGGACGGATATCCGGTTTGCCGAAGTTGAAATAGCTACGGGAGTGGTTCTCAACCTGCGGGCCACGACCCCCAAGGAGGTCAGTGAAGTGACAATTTATTGAATTTAAGAACTTTATGCCTAAACAAAAACAAAAAAAGACCATTTCTGCATGAAAAGTAAACAAAAAAAGTAAAATAGGAAAATTTGTGATTTTCCTCCACAATTAAATTGAAACTATATTGAATTTCTCAACTCCTTGTCAGAGTGGGGGTTCCTACTTCAAATATGATCAGTGTCACTGCAGACACGTATTCACACTGTGGAGGATTTGTGACTGTGTGTGTGTGTGTGTGTGTGTGTGTGTGTGTGTGTAGTTTGATTTCAGCATGTTTTACACTGAATAGTTGCGCAGTGCACACCATGGGACAAATCGGCTTTTCACCCCCTGCCGGCTGCCACTGTGCCCACAAACGCATGTCCAAGAGGAAAACAATCTAAACACGATATACTAACGTCAGCATCGGGGGAAAGAAGGAAAGAAGGTTCTGTAGGGCACACAAGCGGGAGGCAGACAAGTAGGCCTAACTGAGAGGTATTTTCTTTGTCATAACTCAAAACTGCGAAAAGGGGTCAAGGTTGCCAGGCCCTCTTGGACGGTGATAGAAACTGACGGAGAGGAGACTATGCTTTCGAAATGCAAGAGTTTAGCTGGGTAGGGGGAACCAGAGAGCTATTCCGTAAGACACCGGGAGACAATATCAGTTACGTTAGGAACCGACAGCTGATAGAATATGGAAACGGAACTTCTAGCATTGCACTATAGTATACATGACTACTAACAAAGACACCACCAGCCTGTCAGGATCTAAACACCGCAAGGAGGGGTGGAGTAAGCAATACTATATTGGCAAACGTGCAGTTTATCTACAACCGAGTAGTAATAGTATGGTTGGCGTAAATATATGATTTACTTTTGGACCGATAAGTTACAGTTCCGGGGAGTGAGATAACGTAAAAACCCAAGTCTAAAGCAGTAAAACGGTAAGGAGTGATTGAGAAGATATATATAGTGAATGGTAAAGTTAATTGAACTAATCAAAACAACACGAAGGCCAGAGGGGGACCTTTTGAGAATAGGGTTTAGAAAATGCTATGGTCTCACATATTAAGTACTGTGACTACCATGAATACAGCCGAAAACCGGTACGGGGTGTATTTGAAAAACATAGCTAAATGAGTGGTTGTAATGAGATTAAAAAAAATGTATTATATGACTTCAGGTCTAGGGAGTGTAATACAATTAGCCTGCTTGCATAGATAGAGAAGAGGTGTAAATAGTCTAAAGCAGAATATGCGGTTATCCTCACATAGGTTGTAGGTGGTTGTCGCCCAATTTCCATGTTGTAGAGTTGTCTCTTACCTGATTATTTAAAGTGAAAGAGCGGAGAATGGAAGGAGAGAGAGAGGGAGAGAAAGAGAAAAGAGGAGGGGGGAGGAGGAGAAGTTAAGAAAGGGAAAAGGAAGAAAGTCTGGAAGGAAGGGAAGGGGGGGGAGAGGGGGAGTAAAACTAAAAACCGGTCATTGGGGTCTATTATATTAATCTAATTCTATCTGAGGTGGGGTTAAAAAGGTGTTAATGCAGGTATGGTTGGCATATCTGCCAGACAGCGTAGCCCGTTATTGATTTCCATCGGACGTTATCCACCTCCATAAAGACTTTCTCACTCGGAAGGGCCGGGATGTGGGGGAAGTGGCTAAGGCACTCGTTTGCAGCTTGGATGGTGGCTTGTGCTTCTCTCGGAAGGCTGTCGGGACAGGGGGTCAGTGCAAATTGTACCTTGGCCAGAGGGAATTTCTCCGAAGCCAGCGACCACATTCTACTAGCGACGGTCTCCAGGGTTCTTTGCGATGTGGCCTGCTACTGGTATGGGCCAAATGCGAGGACCACCTGTCTAATTTCCATGTATGGTGCTGGCAATTTGGCTAAGATGCTGGCGCCTTGAAGGAGTGATGCGCCCGGGTAAACATCGATTTGTATTAATCGGCTAGCTATGGTGGGGAGTCTGATTAGGTTTGCATCCCCCAATATGAGGGTCGGTCTATTTGGAATAATCGAACAAGGCTTGTGCGGGCCGTCTGGTGAATGTACATGGCGTACGGACTGTGGCGGTGAGGTCATCCTGTGGGGGAGGGGCCTCCGAGTCCCGGGTTTTCCCGAGATGGTTGCCCAGCCGTCATAGCGGTTCTGGCGACCGGTGCTAGCATAGTGGCTGATCGGGGCCGTTTAAATCGGTTGAGGGGGAGGTTATCGCAGAGGATGCCTGTCTGGAGAAGAGGAGCCCCCTGGTGTCGAGGGAAAGGGAGGGGGTTCCAGAAAGAGGCGGGGATATGGTCTCTGGTCAGAGTGATTGTATCAAATGATAAAGTATTGGCGAGGTCGACCTGTGCCATGTAACAGGCTGTGATCCAGTGGGCCTCGGGGTTAGGGCACGACAGGTTTTTAAGTATTGCCAGGAGGGCATTGATTTTATTGACATGTGCGACTCCAGTGCCGAGTAACACTGGGCCAGCCATGTATGGGAGGCCTCTTGAAGCCTCCGGGCAGTTGAGGGACTAGCGCTGGATTTTGTGATTTCCTCGATCCTGATTGGTAGTAGCTGGGGGGAATGTCCAGGTGATTAAATCGGGCTACTTTTTCTAAGCGGTGGCTGGCCTTGAAGAGGGAGACCAGTGTTACTATTATAATGTCTGGATCGATTGTAGGAAAGGTTGTTGCGTCGGCGGATCCCAACTAGAGGCACTTGGGATTTCGGGTCGGAAGGGAGCCTCCAGGTGCATGTGGCCGGGGGAAAATCCTGGTCTCGTGAGGTAGTTGGGGCCTGCGGGGACATCCACGGGCCAGGGGAAAATTTGCCTTCAACCCCCAAGGCATAATTGTTTTGACGGGAGGGCTGGTGAGAGGGCTGATTGCTACGGTGTGTGGGGTTATAAGAAAATGAAGAGGGGGGAGGATGGGGCAAGTCTTGCGGGTCATCGCGACCCGAGAGATGCCCGAAATCCATGGGGTTCCGAACGGGAGTCTCATCCAGGGTACGATGAGGATGGAGAGAGGAGTGGGAGGGGAACCGCAAATCATCCCTTTTCAAAGGGGTCTTAGTACTAACCACTGGGGGAGGGGGATCTCACGTGGCGGGTGGAAGAGCCTCCTCCGTTGGTTATGATGATCCTGGTCGTCCTGCATGGTATGCCTTCCTTCTCTGTGGCAATAGAGCTTGCATTAGAAGAAAGATAAGAGGGGGGGGTGGAAAGGATTTAACAAGCAGGTGAGTAAGATGGAAGGTAAGTAAACAGTAACTAGGATCGCTCAGCGCAATTAGGCCATTCCCCGATGTGAACCTCAGTTATTGGGCCATGATTTACATCTCAGTAGTAATCTCACTGCAGAAGGCTAAATCGGCATCAATGAGGCATGTCATATCTGTAAAGGAGAATCGTAACGCTAAAACACAAACCTGGTTGTTAAGTTACTGCCTGTTAACAGGTCTCACACTCTGGTTCTGTGAAATTTAAAGGTTAAAAAGGTGAGGGAATACGTCTACATTCACGGAGAGAAAGTGCAAGAAAAAGGTGTGTTAATATCGTAGGCAGGATTATGATAACCTCAGGACGTAGTTGTAGGTGGTCGGGAAGACCATTTGGTTATAGATACATTATTAGGCATGAGGAGAGGTCCTCACAGGGCTACATTTCCAAAGAGGAGTTATTTTGGTAGGGAAGACTGTTTAGTTGTTATTTCATTTTAGACCATAGGGGAGGCCCTATGGACCCACCGACTCCATGTTTTAACAGGGGCCTACTTGTGGGGAAGGTCTACCGTTAGGGGAGAGTGTTTCATGGATCTGCAAAAGGAAATGACTGCAAAAGATCTGCAAGATCTGCAAAAGGAAATGACTCAGTTAGAGGAGAGAATCGCTGAGCTGCAGCAGCTCTCACACACTGAAGATCACCTCCAGAATAATTCCATTTCAATGCGACTGGTGAGTGTCTTTCTACACATGGCTTTTTTTTCCTCCACTGAGTGAGTCCCTCTACAAGCCGCTTGAAGGAATCTTCCTCAACCAAGGAAAATGGCTGAACAGTATCGATCACAAATTCACTGATTAGTTGGCTGATTTGCTTTTGGGGCACACTTTGCACAATCATGAGCTTTGGTTGTTTGGTGGGAGGAGGATGAGTAGTGAGCGGCCTCCTGCTCACTACTGCCACTGATGTCATCGTCTCTTGTCCTATCATTTTGCTCCTATTGCAATACGATGTGGATGCTTCCTCTGAGAAATATAGAGAAAATAAGAGCTTATATGAAACTCTGTTAAAATAGTACGGCATATCGAAAAACAAATGATCAAAAGTATAATACATGGAATGGCTGGGAAGAGTGTACTGTAGTTGCCCATTAGTCAGAGAATCTGTCATAAATGTAACATTTTATTTCAAATTCTTCAATGACAGATTGTTACAAACTTACAATAAAATATGAACGTGATAATGAATCTGGAGAAACTGCCAACTCTTTTGACGGGAAACAACAGGATCATCCTTCCGACTTGGACTAGCTGTTAACAGAACAAATAGAATAAAAACGTGTGTGTAGTGTGAGACTGTGGCTCTGTGAGTGTCTGTCGGTCAGATTTCTGTCTCCTTTTTTCGGGGTGCATACTTAGTTTAGACTAGTCATTGGTTAGACATGGGTTAAGGTTAGGTTTAGGTGTGCTGCCCCGTGGGAGGTTAGGTTTAGGGTGAGGGTTTGAGATAGGTTGTAGTTGTAGGACTAATGACTGGTCTAACCAATGACTAGTCTAAACCAAAAACTGTCTAAACTAAGTACTGCACCCGTGGCCTTTTAGATGGGTCCAAAAGACATTGTATGAGTCCTTGTATGGCATCCCAGGACCCCGGAGGGGGATAGGATTGGGTCCTTTCTCAATTAAGTGAGTCGCAGGATGCAGGCTATTTGCAACACTGTGTGAAGTATGCTGCAGCTTTCATTTGCCTTGGTTGGATCGCACATTGTCTGGAACCTCTCCCTTGAGCTTTCCGCCATGGGTGACCCTACCAGGAGCAAAGCTCCAGGCGGTATAGCTCTCAGGTTCATTGGAACACACAAGCTTCTCCACCACTACAAGGTGGCGATCCGAGGAGTAGAAAAATGAAATAGAGAAGGAAAATTAAATGAGGGTAATGGGTAGGTGAGGATTAAACATAGTTGTCCTGCCATGACACAGCACCAGCTGGTGAGTTGAAGAACTCCACAAAGGTACTTCTCACAGCGCAAGCCTCTTCGCCTGAAGAATGTTTCCCAACAACCCTTCCAATTGGGTGGAGAGAATCTGGAATCTCCTCTGCCACGTCGGAAACCAGATGCCTGCCGGTGCCATCAGAGGAGATTATGGAGGACGGTGATGGCTCTCACAACCTTCTCTGCATTCTCAGGGTTCAGCTCGATCACTGAGCGCAAGATGCGGAACTGTGAAGCCATCACGCCAAAGGCAATCTCCACTATCATCCGTGCATGGGACAGACGGTAGTTGTAAATCCTCTGGGAGTGGGTCTGGAGGTCTTTTCCAGGGACTGGCCGCATTATGTCCCGCCGCAGAGGAAAGGCTTCATCTGCTACGAAGACATACGGGACAGGTCCAAGTTGCTCAGCGTTTGGGAGCGGTTCATCATCCGGGCGGTTGAGTGTTTTGTCCCTCAGAGCTTCACCAAACGCTGATGCCCAGAGGATGCCGCTGTCATTGGAACTGCCATAACCTCCCACATCCACCACACGGAACAGGTAGTTGGCATCTACCACAACCAGACGGACGATGGAATACTGACCTTTGTAATTGTAGTAGCGGGCCACCGAATGTATGGGTGCCTGAATGACAACATGTTTACCATCCAGTGCACCCACACAGAGAGGGAAGTTCCACTTCTGCGCAAAAACATTGGCTGCAGCTTTCCACTCCTCCTTTGTCGGCACAGGCATCAACTCTGGTACCAAACACTCCCAGATGGCTTCAACAACGGTGGGCACAATCTCAGCCACAGTGGCTCTGCCTACACGGAAATTACCCAGCTAACATGTCCATGTGGGCCCCACATGGGCATTGACATGGGCTATGGGCATGGGTTCCAAGTGGGCCGTGCACCCAGTTTTCACAAAGGGCCCACCCGTGTTAGCCCATATGGGCTTACGTGGGTTTCTAACTGGGTCTTAGGTGGTATGCAAATGGGCCATTTTATGTCAGAACCATGTGTGCGCCACCTGTGTTTGCCTATATGGGTTTGAACTGGGATCTGATTGGGCCTTAAGTGGGTACCAGCTGGGCGAATTATATGTGACCCATGTAGGCCACACTTGTGTCCACCCATTAAGGGCTCCAAGTGGGCCGTGCACCCAGTTTTCACAAAGGGCCCACCCGTGTTAGCCCATATGGGCTTACATGTGTTTCTAACTGGGTCTTAGGTGGTATCCAAATGGGCCATTTTATGTCAGAACCATGTGTGTGCCACCTGTGTTTGCCTATATGGGTTTGAACCGGCATCTGAATGGGCCTTAAGTAGGTTCTAGCTGGGCAAATTATATGTGACCCATGTAGGCCACACTTGTGTTCGCCCATTAAGGGCTCCAAGTGTGTTTGCGCCCAGTATCCACTCAGGGCCCACCTGTGTTAACCCACATCGGCTTACGTGGGTTCCTGACGGGGTCTTGGATGGGATCCAAATGGGCAGCTGTATGTCGGAACCATGTGTGCGCCACCTGTGTTTGCCTATATGAGCTTGAACTGGGATCTGAATGGGCTTCAAGTCCAACTAGGCACTTTTCAGACCCATTAAGATCCCACTTCAAGTTGGTCCTGAAGGGATTTAAATGTTAGCAATATTGACATGAACCAGCTGTTTAACTACTGCAAACACAACTTAAGATGAAAAAAGCACCTACATTTTAGCCAGTATAGTTTTTACCTGGGTGAAAATACAATATCAGACAATATCTTTGACAAAGTTTATTGAAATCAAAGTCTAAATCAATGCGGTATACAATTTCCTCGTAACACTGCATGTGATGTAAGATTTCCTCGTAACACTGCCAGGTATTAATTAATATTTTGCCCTGCGTGATCTTAACAAAATAAATTATTTGCACTGAAATAAAATGTAAACAAATGAAAACAAAGTGCAACAGTATTGCAATTTCCTCGTAACACTGCCAGGTCTTAATTAATTATTTCGCCCTGCGTGATCTTAACAAAAACTTTGAAATTTAAATAAAATGTAAACACAAACAAAGTTAAATATCCCTTTAACTACATAGAAAAAGTAATTTTCAGAACACAATTACTTTAAAAGTACTTTACAAAAACCTACTTTAAAAGTACTTAACAAAAATGCACAAGTAATTTTCAGAACACAATTACTTTCAAAGTACTTAACAAATAGTACTTTCAGAACACAAAATTTGACTTCCGAGGAACCCGTTTGACTCGAAATAACAAATCAGCATTCTCAACTGCGGGTAAACTAAAGAGGGCGGTAGTTTATTTACCAATACTGTGAAAGATTCTCTCAACAAAAAAAATCAACTAATGAGGGTTCTTCTCACGAGGTAGTTGTTCACATATGTGTGTGTGCATGCGTGCGTGCATGCGTGTGTGTGTGTGCACGTGCTAAGACTGTGACAGATTTTGCCTATTGGGACTGTGCCCCATTGTCCTGTGTGCTTTCCTGTGTGTTGTGAAGTGTGTTGTCATGTGATCTACGAGCTCTGACGAGCTCTTTCCCAGCGCGTGCTCTGCTTCCTTCAGGTTCACGGTCTTTGTGGTGGTGTTGTTCTTGAGTGCCGCTAATAATAAATGACAAAAAGCCAACTTAGTACTGCTAGCTCGGCAAAGTACTACATGAGATGCACAATGTGTAACCTGACTAGCCTGGCTAATAAGCCAGAAAATTGCCTGCCGGCGGATTACGGTCTGGAGAGGCTCAATTGTACACCCATTTCCTACACCAGATAACTGGTGTGGCCAATCGGGACACGGTATGCAATATGAGCGGGCTTTGGTACAGTGACGTTCAATGCTTGAGACCTTTGACTGACAGTAGCTCTGACAAATTGCGTCAAAGAGAAAATGTTTGAACCCGCCCCCCGGGAAACAAGATCCATACACAGCATCTCCAGACTCAAATACCACACGACAGTGTGATTTGAGTCTGGCTTATTAGCCAGGCTATAACCTGACAGCAAGAATGGCTAATGTATGCTACATTACTGAGGATTCTTTGCTGAACAGGGGGGAGGGACAGAACCAGTAATTTTAAAATGTCTTATGGCTATGGTGGCAAATTTGTTTTCATGTAGAATAACAAAGTTCAGGTGACAGCATGAAAGGAAACGTGAGTGCATTATGACATATGTTATGGCAATATTGAAAACTGAGTTAAATACAAACAGTGGCCTCTCTTCAGAATTGTAGTGAGCATATAAGAATGAAGGAAATTTTAAGGAAAATTTACAATGAAAACTCAGATTTACCATAAAGCACATAAAAAAGAGCCAGGTCTCGAAACTTCTTCTTGTCCTTACGTCCAAAGAGATTGTACTGCATGGACAGCTCATTGCTCATGAGGAAGCCCATCATCCGCCTGACACAATCATCCAATTTGATGCCACCAATGTCTGCAACCATGGCAACCTGAGTATGAGTCACAGGAAGGACATTCTGTATGTCAGTAATGAATAGTTAGAGTGAAAGGAAGCAGGTGATGGGAAGAACAGAATAATTGGAGAATAAAAAGCATAGATTCAAATATGTCCACTCTACAGAGACAACAGCAGCCATGGATGAACGTCTTCAAGAAAAGATTAAGTGGAAAATCTATTTAGAAACATCCTACCATTTAGCTAAATAATAATATCAAGGGGAAAAACAGTCATCACAAGCTGTTGACAGGGGGGAGAGAGAGAGTATCAATGATTAGAGGGGGGCAGAGGAGCAGAGGTGGTGAAGTGAATAAGTGATTTGAACTCACAACTGTAGCCTTGAACTCTATGTCGCAGAGCTTCAAGTTCATGGCCTGGACATCTTCCTCCATCTTCAGTGGGAACCTAGCTCCTTCCGGTAGCTCCAGCAGCGTCACGTCCTCTTTCTGCTTCAGCAGGGTGTTTAACATTTTTTAATGAACCTTCTGGGTGTGCTTTACGTCCTCTAACATTTTCACCAACTGGGTGAAGATCTGATGTGTGATAAGTGGCGCTTCACTTGGGCTGCTAATCGGGTTTCCAATGGGCTGGCTCGGGGTTGATGTGTTTGGGGTGCTCGGAAATGGGGTTCCACTCACTGGAGTTCCATGGAGGAGGCTCTGACTCAATGGGGTGCTCACAATTTGGCTTTCAGTGTGGTGCCTCACTGAGGTGCTAGGTGGGAGGCTCTGTCTCTGAGACACATTGTCGTCACTCCCTCTCCTTGTTGATTTAGTGCGGTGGCTTGATGTTGGTCTTGCAACTGGGGTTTCAGTGTTGTGGCTTGTGTGTGGCCCTGGAATCCCACTGGGACTGGGGGTCCGTCCGGGACTTGGGGTACCTGGATATAAATGTACATTTAAAGATGTTAAATTCTCTGGACTCTTCACTAGATGCATCCCTTAGTCTTAGCGGTGGCCTACAGTCAGTTATGAAAACACAAGCAAACAAAAACGTAACTAAGCAGTAGTTCTCAAAATGGGTTCCGACTTCCGGGGACGGACACCGGAGAAAATGGCTGATCTACATCAGCTCACAACGGGACGCAATGCAAGGCTTGGTTAGCTTGTAGATGGCTACTTTCATTTTTTTTAATTATATGAAATAGGGCATTCATTCTAGTCTAGGACCAGGCTAAGATAGTATGCACTTAATTTAGGAGAGAATATCTCAACTGTTCTTGACTAATGTGACCGCCGCGAACAACTTGGGAACTATGGCTAATTCTCTATCCGGGACGAAATACCTGAAAATGACCGCACCCTATTTAAAATGACGGCTAGTTGAAACATGGCTCTAACTTCTAAACCGTTGGAGCTACAGATTTTCTGAGATGCTCAAAATGTTCAGAATACTCATGTTTGAATACTCAATAGACCATATGCACACAGCGGTCATCTTTCCACAAGTTAATGGCAGGGTGGAAACTAGCCGCAATTTGAAATTCCTTGCAGGTGATTTTTTTTAAGTGTCAGTTTGGAAGCGCTCCCTTTCAGTAACGCAGCATCCTGCTGCCTCCTACATTATGTGCAAATTAAAAACAGGTGGTACGCAGGACCGTTGAGTGATTATTCAATGAGTGCTTCCAAACTCCAATACTTAGAAAAAAATCACCTGCAAGGAATTTCTTGACATAAAGTAACTCATAACATCTAAAAGCCCTGCTGGAAAAACCAGCATGTATGACCAGCATAACCAGCATACCAGCATACCAGCAAAACCAGCATATGTTGTGTTTTGGTGCTGGTATGCTGATGACCAGCATGGGATGCTGGGATGCTGGTATGCTGGTGACTAGCATGGGATGCTGGGATGCTGGAACAGCATGGGATGCTGGTATGGGATGCTGGAACAGCATGGGATGCTGGTATGGGATGCTGGGATGCTGGTCACCAGCATGGGATGCTGGTGACCAGCATGGGATGCTGGTGACTAGCATGGGATGCTGGTGAGCCCACCCCTGGGGGGTGTCGACCATCACCCTATGACACCAGCTATACAGTTCGGCAGAAATTCCACTTCTCTTTCAATCACAGCAGAGACAACACTCATCACTTCAGCAAGGAGCTACCAACAATACACTGAAAAAAAATTGAATTCATCCAATTGATTATTATATAGCAACTTGTTGCAATTCGTTTTTTGAGTTGAGTCAATGTTGTAGCTTAAGTCGTTGACAGAACAAAAAACTTTCCGTTGGCTTATTCATTCAGCCAATTGCAAATTTCCAGTTTAAAATGTTGACAGAACGAAGAACTTTTCATTGGCCATTAATTCAGCCAATTGCAATTTTCCAGAATAAAATGTTGACAGAACAAAACTCTATGTTGGCTTATTAATTCAGCCAATTGACACAATTTAGTTATCGCCACTTGTGTAATACACTCAGTCAACTAGTACTGGTTATTTAGGCATTAAAACAAATTATTTTACATTACAACATAATTGATTGAATTAAATGTACTATTTATTTAAAAGTACCAATAACATTGGGAACATATTCACTATCTTCACAATACTTGTCACAGTAAACTATAAATTCAGTGCAAAAGTGCCATCATATGGCATCAAAATACTGTCACCATGTTCAGTGCAAATGCCTTCTGTGCAAGTACCAATAACATTGGGAACAACAATGTTCAATATCTCCACAATATTCGTCAGTGCAAATGTGCCATCATATGGCATCAAAATACTGTCACCATGTTCAGTGCAAGTGCAACCATTGGCAACATACATTCTATAACCGCATGTAAAATAAATCATTGTCTGACTTATATGGCTTATGACAAGCTTAACAATTCTTGTAGTGGTTCTCAAACTTTCTTTTTAAGGTCAGGATCCCAAATTGAAACAAATTTTTGTGTATTACTGAGACAATATGTTTCTCAGTGTCTCAACGCGTGTTGAACATTTCTCGCTTTTGCACAGCCTCAAAGAAGAACTTCCAACGTGGTGGATACTCGAGACAGTTTGGTTCTAAAGTCAATCTTGTGCAACACCTTATGCAGATCCATTTGGCAAAAGAAAGAAAAAAAGTCTATATCTGAGACATAGTTAGATGTAGACCCCATCTTGTGCAACGCCCGTACCCCTTATGCAGGTCCATTTGGCAAAAAGAAGAAGAAAAAAAGGTCTATGATGAGACATAGTTGGAAGTCTGAGATTCAACTTCAAAACAATCGGATCTAAAACATTGTCTATTACTGAGACAATAAGTTTCTCAGTGTCTCAACGCGTGCTGAACATTTCTCGGCATCCAGAGAGAGGAACAGCTTTTGCACAGCCTCAAAGAAGAACTTCCAACCTGGTGGATACTCGATGTGGAGTGCATAAATAAGGCCAAAGAGAACAGCGAAGGCACTTGGAACATCTGGAAGGCCGTCAACGACCACTTCATCCTCCAATACCACCGCAGCTTGTAGCGCCGAGTCTGGGCCTCCTGGAAGCGCCACGATCTCCAGAATAGCCATACGGACGCCACTGGTGTGCCTGTCCACATAGTCTCTCTAGATTGGAGCACATTAACAAAAAATGAACATTAAGAAATATCCCAAAATGACAATGAGGTGGATTTTCATTGATGGCTGAAATGCTGATTTACCTGACAGGTCTGAACAATTGGATCCTTTTCCTTGAGAAAGAACTGCAGTCCTTTGAGTGCCACCACCCCCCTGTGTCTTATGATATATGTGGTCTACATACCAAGAAAAGAACATGAGTTAGAATTTGATTCAAATAACTGCACAACATTGCATGCTTTATTCATTGATAATCTACTCCAGACAGGACAGTGCTGATGATAACCATGTGGGAATTCCAATCAAGAAATAGATCTGTAATTACTTTTGTTAAAAAAGCAAGGAATATAAAAACCAGCTGTCTGATAATCAAAGATACTTTCTAACCACTGATTCCCATGATCTCTACTATCAGTTATACAAAATATCTTCACAGAAAATAGCCAAATTACAAGAGATTGTAGATGACTAGATGTGCTATTTTTGTGTGTTCCACCAGAATAGGGACAATATAGTGGCATGCGGTTAAAGGCATAGACATAAAAACCTAGTTAATTGAGCGACCTGTAAAAAAACAACAGAGCGGAAGTGAGGATGGCACTCTGCCACTCAGTGTGTTCAAGTGAATACTGGCCAATCAGTGTGTCTTTTCATGAGTTGTCAGAATATAGGGTGCGTTCGAATAAACGAACAACCAGAGGGCACAGCAGTGGCCTTAGTTCTATATCTGAACGCACCCTGGGTTAACGAAAAGACCCGTCCCCAACTGCCTCTGATACTAATAAGTATACATTGTTTGGAACTAGAGAACTCTAGTAGTATATACAGTATTACTGTACAGTACACATAAAGCATGTGATACAGTACCAGGAGTACACCAGATAACGAGTATTGCATGTATTCCAGACTTGCACAGCACTCCAATTATAAAAACAATTTTCTGATATTTTAAGACCCTTTTGGGCATTATTTCCCCATCTCACCTGGTCATCAAGGCTCTCCAACAGGACCTTTAACTTCTCTTGACTGGGGTGGTGTGCTCTGGAGCGGTAAACTTGAATCAGGCCTCTGGTGTGCTCATCCAGCGTCGAGAGGAATGTTGAGATCAAATCAACTCCTGTGATTATTTTGAATTCGGCATACACCTGCAAAACAAAATTAGATAATGGAAGACAGAATTTTACATCCTAAGACAGGTCATGTAGCTATCATAACTTCACATATCTAGCATCACAGCAGTTGCTCAGGAGATGGAGTGTCTGTGAGTCAGACACTGCCATTGAGCAGGTTGGTGCTTTGCATGTGGTTGTCTCGGTTAGGGTTTGGGTTAAAGTTACAGTTTATAAAAGGACAGGCAACAGTGATTTTGTCATTTGTTAGATGTCCTGTAAGGTGTTTGAAATATGTCTTTTCATCACAGACCTCATTAAATTCACAAATGTCACACTTAACTGTAGCACCTCTTCTGTTCTTTTAGGCTGGGATTGAGGAAATATTGTACATTTTCCAATACATTTGTGAAATGGCTTTAATTATTTGACAATGGATAAGTTACAGCTACGACAGTTAAAATGCTGCTTCAGTATTGACTTCACAATGTCATAATAATATATAGATATTAACTTATATACATACAGTAGGAGTCCTCCCAGAGAACCTGGCAAGTAGGACAGGAAACTGGAGTGACCTGGAACATAATGAAAACAGAACTACTAAGTTAACCCATTCAGGACAGGAACGCCTTTGTGTTTTAAGCATCATGTTATACTTTAGCCATTGAAAAATAGCAGATCTACAAGTTCATAGCGCGGCACCGAGCCACACTACGAGCTTGTAGATCTGCTATTTTAGAAGAAGAAAAATGTGAAAATGTGGTGCAAATCTTTGAATGCATGTTCTTTCACAGCGAATGTTTTAACTGCTTCTGGGGGGGTCCCTGGAACAACATATTTTCAGATGGGGGTCAGCGGCTGATACAAATGGAACCAAATGGACCCTTATGGGGCTGTAACACATTGATTTTACAATATAAATTGGGAGTCCCAGAGATAGAAATGCCATTAAATGGTGGTTGGTTGGTAGACTAATGCATGTCAAACTGCATGGGGGTTCTTAAAACGGGTTGAGAATCTCTACTAGCTGTAAAAATCTTCTTATGGGGGTCCCTTGGCATATATTTTCAAATGGGGGTCCGCGGGATAATTAGTGTCAATTTGGGGGTCCTTGACATGAAAAGAGTATGGGAATCACTGGTCGAGGAGTACTCGCAGTGACCACTGACCAGAGAACCTGGCGTGAGCTGGTACAAAATCACAACATAAACTAAGTTAAGATGGGGCAGCCATAAGCACTTTAACCACTGTAATGGTGCAAAACACTGAGAGCAGGAAGCTGCGGTACACTGCGGGTTCCAAAACCCCGCGTTCCAAAACGAGAGCTCTGCAAACATCTAACAAATAAACAGCTATTAAAGTTCTATAGCTGTCCCCTCGAAGTTAGCAAGCTAGCGCTTAGCTTAGCCTTCCCCAGCTATCCCCGGTGGTGAATCTAGCTAAGCTAACGTTAGCCACTATTAGCTGCTAACGGCTAGCCAACACTTGAAATGAATAGAAATTTCGGACAAATGGAAAAGAAAAAACACACCAAGTGTTTCTTACCTCTGCCTCCTCGTCGAGGTCGTCCACACTTCTTCTCTCACACCGTCACACAAACAGTAAACTTAAATTAATAAAAACGTGGGTCCCTAGTTTACTGTTGTTTTTGGCGGGCGGTCTGACAGCTTGACTTAGGCTGGCTGGCTCCAATGTGCATTACCGTAACTGCTCTGCTATACGCGCATCGCAATACACGGTTACCGTAAATGACGCCGCCCCCATCTTGTTGACCCAATGTTTGACACATTCTTCAATCCATTGACCCAATTAACATCTGTTAGTTGAATCAAAACAGCCATTGTGGGTATTCAACCAATTAGATTGCCGCCCCCATCTTGTTTATTCCTCACAAAGATGCCATTGACTGGCCCTGTATCTCAAATGGTCAAATAAATATCTGATTGAGGAATATAATATGCCTTTTGTATTTATATCAGCAAAATGTATTTTATGTTAGACGTTGGGGGAAATTAAGATTCTCATTAAAATAAACTATAAAAATGCGGCCCTCAACTAACCAGTTAATCGATAAGGTTATTATCAATGAATTGATCATTCCCATCCCTAGTCTCAGTCATATTTTCTTTGATGTAATCATGTATGGTTGGTGGCAGCATCAATTAGATGTTTTTTTTTAATGATAGGGGCAGGTATATATAAGATTTATCTTCTTCCTGCTCCTTTTCCTTTCTGTATGGAATATGTAAAAAAAAAAAAAAAGTACAAAGTAAAAATTAATATGATCATGTAAAACCATAACTGAAATGAAATAAATAAATATGAAATGAAATGAAATATAGCTCACAATTACGTTTAGTAATCAAGCACCAGCTACAAGCTGAAACTGATGAGCTGTGGGTTTTGAACAGTTTACGTTGTCTTTACATTGCTTAAACCTATGTGAGCAGTAGTGGAAAACATTTCTTAAGTTAAAGTATGAATACTGGTAGTAAAAGTCTGGTAATATTTACTTAGGTAAAAGTATTGGTATCAAAATGCACTTAAAAGTATACCAAAAGCAGAAAGTACTCATTATGTAGAATGCTTTCAAATGCTTAAAATGTATAAAACATATTTTGAAACTGGATCTACAAGTTCACAATTGGGAACTTGTAGATTGGCCATTTTCAAATGGCCTAAATCTAAGGTGGTTTCCCTACTGTACTTGAGTCAACAAACTGTTGACTCAAGTCAACTGTTGACTCAAACAAGGGGGTGCCATTTTCCCTTTGTTTTTTGCAGATGGGTTCCCAGATTGCTGTAGGTTTTGTAATAAAAATACAAATTAACTAGTAACTAAAGTTTTAAAATAATTGTAGTGGAGTTAAATTACAATATTTGTCTCTGAGATGTAGTGTAAGAGTAGTAGAAGTTAATAATAATAAATCAAAATGTACTGCAATGTTATTTAACACCCTCCAAAATACATTACATAGTCCTACACAATGACAGTTGGATCACTGTCATTGTGATAATAAAAATGGTTAAATTAAAATGTACCTTTCTTGTTTTTTGTTTACTGTACATGTGTAAGCAGATATGTTAAAGTATTTAAAATATATAAATTGATGGGGGGGGGGGGGGGTCTCAAGGTTCGGGGACCCCTGGGGACCCCCAGGGACCCCCCCTCACATGGTAACTCTGTCATTTCTCAACCGTTTTGGACAGGGGTGGGTTCGTTGGAATCGTGTCGCCCCCCTGGGGGACCCCTGGGTTCGGGGACCCCTGGGGACCCCCACATGGTAACTCTTTCATTTCTCAACCATTTATACAATGACTACTGTACCGATGGCAGCATGAATATGTACAAACCAGCTTCACCAGCATAGCTCATGCTGGTAGACCAGCATGAGCTATGCTGGTGAAGCTGGTGAAGCTGGCCTATGATGGTCCACCAGCTAGACCAGCAAGGCTCATGCTGGTAGACCAGCATGAGCTATGCTGGTGAAGCTGGTGAAGCTGGCCTATGATGGTCCACCAGCTAGACCAGCAAGGCTCATGCTGGTAGACCAGCATGAGCTATGCTGGTGAAGCTGGTGAAGCTGGCCTATGATGGTCCACCAGCTAGGCCAGCATCACCAGCTAAGCTCATGCTGGTCTACCAGCATGAGCCTTGCTGGTCTAGCTGGTGGACCAGCATGGTCCACCAGCTAGACCATCATAGACCATCATAGACCATCATAGACCAGCAAAGACCAGCAAAGACCAGCAAAGACCAGCAGGGAAATCATGCTGGTTTTTCTAGCAGGGAGGGTAGATCGTGTCGCTCGCCACCACCACACAGAGAGAACGGGAGTGTGTGTGGGTGTGTGTACGCGCACGCACACACACACACACACACACACACACACACACACACACCTGATGGATCGGCAGTGGACTTCTGAGAGTTGTATGGACTCTCCAACACGTCCCGGTCGGTCAGGGATCTTCCACTAGTGGGTGTGGAAAAGATGTATGGTATGTCCCTACTCTCCGGGGTAGTCAATGGCTCAGCTGGTTCTTCATCCGACATCTCGGACCCCGTGTCGGCGTCGGGGAGGGCAGCGAAATAGTCGAACATGGTTGCCTGACCAGGACCCGCCGCGCTCGGTTGACGCTTACCCCGGCCCCGGGCTCGGCCTCTTCCACGTCCACGGTTCGGAGCACTGAACCGTGGTGGCTCGCCCGACACCACTTTGCCCAGGGACCGGGCTAGCATTACGGCTGCGGCCAACTAATCGCCCGCTGGCACGGCTCGGTGCAGGGACTGGGATGGAGGCTGCTCGCCCGACACGACTTTGCCCAGGGACCGGGCTAGCATTACGGCTGCGGCCAACTAATCGCCCGCTGGCACGGCTCGGTGCAGGGACTGGGATGGAGGCTGCTCGCCCGACACCACTTTGCCCAGGGACCGGGCTAGCATTACGGCTGCGGCCAACTAATCGCCCGCTGGCACGGCTCGGTGCAGGGACTGGGATGGAGGCTGCTCGCCCGACACGACTTTGCCCAGGGACCGGGCTAGCATTACGGCTGCGGCCAACTGACCGCCCGCGGGCACGGCTGGGTGGAGGGACTGGAAATGGAGGCACTGGTTCCTGGGACTGGAACGGAGGCAGCTCGAGCTCGCTCAACACCACTCTGCCTACCGATACGGCCAAACGAAGGCTCGCTGGAACCACGGCTGGGTGCACTCGGTGCAGGACCAGATACTGGTACAGAGGCAGCTCTCCCAACACCACTCCTCGCAGGAACAGGGCTACCTTCCCGGCTGCGGAGAGCGAAGCGATCACTGGATCTTTTAGGACGCTTTGGACCAGGCATTTCACTATAACACTATAGGCTACTACTACACGGGTAAACTCACGTCTCTCTCTCACACGACTTCTCCATTCGTACCTACTCCCACAAATGAAACGTGAGTGAAATTGCCTTTTTATATTGTTTGTGTTTTGATTGCAAATCCCTTTCATGTGGTAGGGCTGTACTGCCATGGGGACGCTTGTTTTGGGTTACAATGCCTTGTTTTGGGTTCCATTGTATGAGCCATCAGCCCGCACAGCGCCATCTCTTTTGATGGAGGAGACATTGTTGTTGCACGTGTAGCTGTTGTTGTGATCACGTGGTCTATGGTTCCCTTTGATCGGCAGTTTATTTTGGTGGGTCACATTGACCACCAACAGTCAATGTGACCCACTGCGGACCACTGCTAGAGAAAAGCCTTTGATCAACCATCCCTTTGACTAGGTTGTTTTTTAACACACTATTTCTGACTTTTCTTTTCTCACAGAAGTCTGAGATTTTGTGACGGGCTGGGGAAGGGTCCCATGTAATGTAAAAACAAATAATAGCAAAATGGCGGATTTAGCGTATTAGGCAGTGAGAGATATTGGTGATTATGTCGGGTACAACGGGTTGCCGGCCCCATTCACAAGCCTGCCATTGTATATGCCGCCATTGACTTCAATTAATTTCATTATTATTTTTTGAAAATTCTCTGTTGGACCTATATGAACACGGAATATATCAAAAGAAACTTTAGAATGTATGGATTCATGGAAAAAATAAACTGAGTTGATAACATGTTTCGTTATGTAGATATCAAAAGATAAATAAAGCTTGTTCTCCATGTGTACCCTTGTCTGAAAACTACTATTTGCGTGAGACGCAGTTGAAGTTTCAAACAGCTAGTCTAGGTTCTACTATAGCTACATATGCATGCCATGACGCCTCACAGTATTTTCAACCACAAGTCGGCTCTAATGAAACTCCACAATAGACCAAAATAGCTTTTCTTTTCTTTTTTTGTGCTTTTCTTTTTTTGCCACATTAACACAGTTGGAATGTTAAAGAATGTTTTTATTCCATCAGAAAGTTGTTTTAGTGTCATTAAGTCGTTGTAATTACATTGCAAAAATGTCTCTGTAATGAAAGATTATTTGCGTATTTTGGGGGTGTGAACATTCCTGCACGTATTTACATAGAGTTGTTTCGATTGGCCATACCTATGTATTGTTCTCCAGTTTCACGTAGCCGATCACCGCCCATAACGTGTTCAGGCTGTCAGTAAACACAACATCATTCTTGTTGTTTGTGATGGCTAGTAACTTTGAATCAGAACGCTTGCTTAACGCTTTAAATGGACATGCACAAGACGGTCTCCTGGAAGGATTTATTTTAGATTTCATATACGGTGGCAGTGACTCGGATTTAGAGCTCACGGACACGGATGCATCTGACGCTGATGATGAAGACCATGGCGTTGTTTTCGATCAAATCAACAGGAGTTTGTCTGTCGCAGTGGACACCGACCGACCAGCAGAAATGGAGAAAATAATAAACTTTGATTGCGGATGTCATAAAAGATCAAAAGAGAACGTAGAACAGCCGCATTTGTCTTGCAGTAAACAACTCGATCCAGACATGATCTGGGAGACCCGAACGGACATGGCATCTTTTACAAAGGACCAGAAAGACCTGGTTATTTTGGCGATTATAAAGACTTGTATGAACGACTCCGAAATGACTCAATCCAAAAAGAAAGTCAACGCGAAGCGAAAGTTCAACAGCAGTGTGTTTTAATTTGCAGTGTGCTGTTATCGTTAGCGCTGTTTATAACAACATCCGGTATAGAGCGGATACAGAAACGTTTGTGTGCGTGTTGCGTGTATGTATGTGTATGTTTAAGTGGGTGGGCTCTAGACCGGATCCAAGCGCTAAACAGTAAATAGAGTCCAGGCAGACTTACACTGTATTTCATAACAATTTTAAACTGTATATATTTCTTTAGTCCCAGACAAAGTGCAATTTTAAACTTTTTATTCTTATGCCACTCTTATTTGTCATTGTCACAGTATGCAAATTGCAAGTATGTGAAAATAAACAAACTAGTCTAAATCTCATCTCTATTTATTCTTATTCTAAGAGTTCTAGATTACCTTATTCTTCTCTTTGGGAATTTTGTCTACAATTATACTGCTTTACAGTACATTTAGCAATTAAAAGCACTACAAGTAACTTCATGGAATAAATTATAGCCTACTTGGTTTTACTCACATTATTTAGAATAGAATATTAAGTGTCCACTCAAGTCATTCTGTGCAGTTGACAGCTAACCTAGTGGGGGGAGTGTTTATGCAAGCCATTAGGGGTGGAGACAAGTATCTATTGTCACACCCATTCCTGGGCTCAGATGTGCTAAAATCTTTGCAATCTTTGAAGGGGAAATTCTATAGTTTAGGATTTCTGGTTCAACAAGTTTCAGATGGTCATATCTTCTTCATTTTTCACCCAATTTCAATGAGCAATACATCATATGAAAGGTTACATTATGCAGTTTCATAATATGTCAAAAACTGAAAAATGACCATGGCCCCCTTGTATATCAAACTACTGTGAGGGGTCACATATATCAAATTGAACCTGAGGTTGTCGAGTGTAATTGTAAAAAAAAATATTTCAAAAAGAATAATTGCATTATCATAATAAAAGCCTCTACAATGCAGCATGTATGTAAACATACTGGTGTAGTTTGTGGTCCCACTCCGCCGTTGACTGCTCAGAACTCTGAAATGGCAAATGGTAGAAGATTTAAAAAAAAATTGTCTGGAAGTGGACATTCTACACTGCATTTCGATATACATTATGTTCACATAGCAATAGCAGTACAATGTCTAGGGATGCATGTTTCTCAGAAATCTGTTTCTGAGAGAAACAGATTTCTGAGAAACACAGAAGCTTGGGCCCTAAAAAAACAGTTGTTCTACAAGCTCACAACAACACAGACCAGGGTGCAACACAATTAGTTTGAGCTAAATGCAGAGAGACTGTAAACATCAAAGAATATAGGCAATTTTCCCCAGTACAAAATAAACACTTGTGTGAAGTGAGGGGCCAACAACATCATATATATCACATTCCATGCTCAGCCAGTCAAATAAAACATTCTGTCCAACATACAAAGCTGTACATAGCAGCCAGCAGGGCCCTAACAAATAGTTGATCACAACAACACAGATCAGGGTGCAACACAATTTAGTTTGAGCTAAATGCAGAGAGACAGTGTAGTGTCTCAGTAAACATGATCACATGATTCAGAGAAAAACAATACCATGCAGGGTGAGAGAGAACATGCTGTTCTTACCTCCATGACTGGGCACAGGTAACGCAGATGTAGATGTAGAAGGCCTCTCAGCCTCTTCATCATCTATATAAAATATAAATGAACATAAATCACCATCGCATAGTAGCCTATATAAAACAAGATGAACTACAGTAACAGTCACATACACTAAAACTATCAGATCACAACTACCGGTAGCCACAATGTATGAGATTGCTTTGCCACCCTACCCCCCCACTCTAGGTTACTTTTTGCTAGGGTCGCTTTACATGCACGCGATGATTTTATTGTTATTTTTTATCTTGTGACAATTATTCTTTTAGCGCTAAACACTCATCGAAGAAGCCATGTAATCGGCTACATTTATATTGTCTGAGCGATGATGGTTTTATCGTGTTTATTTGGGGACATAGTAGCCTGCTTTCGTTTGAAATGCGCTTTACATGCGACGATTGTTTTACCGTCTTTACAGTGTGCTCTCCAGACAAAGGAAGTAACCAACGGGGACGCCCCCCCATCATGAGAAAACACACACATTTACATCGCCCATTGTGATTGAAATTGTCATTTCACAATAGGCTACATTTCAAACGAAAGCCCAAATTAGGATACAATGTTCCCATCGATTGTGTAGATAAATAATTGAGTTACCAAGTGACCAAATAAAGACGGTAAAACCATCGTCGCATGTAAAGCGCATTTCAAACGAAAGCAGGATACTATGTCCCCAAATAAACACGATAAAACCATCATAGCTCAGACAATATAAATGTAGCCGATTACATGGCTTCTTCGATGAGTGTTTAGCGCTAAAAGAATAATTGTAAAATCATCGCGTGCATGTAAAGCGCTTTGGATAAGAGACAGACAATACAAATGTAGCAGATTTACATGGCTTATTTGAAAAAAATGGACACTTTGTCGCCAGGCTAAAATATAGGCAGTTTGCTTACCGATGTACTAGATCAATAATTTAGTTACCAAGTGACCAAATAAAAAGACGGTAAAACCATCGTCGCATGTAAAGCGCATTTCAAACGAAAGCAGGATACTATGTCCCCAAATAAACACGATAAAACCATCATCGCTCAGACAATATAAATGTAGCCGATTACATGGCTTGTTCGATGAGTGTTTAGCGCTAAAAGAATAATTGTAAAATCATCGCGTGCATGTAAAGCACTTTGGATAAGAGACAGACAATACAAATGTAGCAGATTTACATGGCTTATTTGAAAAGAATGGACACTTTGTGGCCAGGCTAAACATATAGGCCGTTTGCTTACCGAAGTAACGAAGGCCCTGGACTTCTTCTCGGGAAGCCGTCCACTCATCCCCCTCATCCTCCGATATCTCCGGGGAAGGGCTGCTGAATGGGTCGGCAACTGGGGGGAGACGCGCGGAACGTTCGCGGGAACTCCGGCGAAGTTGGGTGGGCGGTGGTGCAGGCTGTGTGGCGGCTGTGGCCTTATTCTTCTTCTTCTTCTTCTTCCCCATGACGGGAGGCTGAGCTGAGCTTGGCCCCGCTTCTGGGCTCTCAGCGCGGGGAACGATTGGCTCGGCTGCCGGGGGCAGAGGCTGCGTTCCGGCGGGAGAAGGCCTCTGCTTCTCGACCGGAGAGTTCTTCTCAGCCTTGATCTCTGACGCAGAGATTGGCGCGGTTTCTGGAGACTCAGCGCGGGGAACGGTCGCCTGGGCGGGGGGCTCACTCGTCGCGTTCTCCTCGTCTGGTTCCCTCTCTGGTTCCCTCTCTGGTTCAGAGTCTGTCTCTTCAGCCGTTCTCGTGGCTAACAGTCGATTCAAATACGAATCCATCGTAGTTTGAACACGACCAGGGGGAGGCGGAATAGTGGAGGGGGGGGGTAACTAAGGCAAGATTAGAGTTAAGCTCTAGCCCAGGTGGACCAAAAAGCTGCAGAGAGATCACAAAGACATTACTTATATTTGAGTGTGTCACACATCTACTAGCTCACAATACGTTGTGATGCAATGCGTTGAGCTTGAACATATAGAGACCCAAACAATAACAAACTCACAATGAAACAAATATGATATATATATATCGGGAAGAGGTGGGCTGGATACCGGGTGTACGTGCCCAGGTGGAACAGAAGGCTGAAGATTGAGACACCACAAAGACATTCCTTATTTGTTTGTCACAATGCCTTGTGATGCAATGCGTTGTGCTTGTAGATTGACTCACTAATCTGAAATTTAACAACAAGTCACAATGAAATTAAAATAACCTTTGACGGAGTACTGTAGTACACGCTTGCAGCGTGACTGACGGTGTCCAGGCTTGGCTTCTTTTTTTTTGGGCGGGGGGGGGGGGGGGGGGGCATTGGGGCAGACAGACAGCACTCTGGCTTTATAAAATTTGCCATCACGCCATTTGGCCAAGACCTCATCCTTCGCTTCCAAATCCCTGAAGGAATAAATGATTGTATCCGTCTGTATGTCACAGGCTCTGTAGATACGTGCAGTCTCCCCGTCCTCTACAAACTGGACGAATACATTTAAACCTAAAGAGCAGAAAAACAAAAGAAACACAATATTTGTGGTGTGATATTCAAATTATTTTTTACAATCAAGGTTTAGCGAGGCAATGATGATGTGCGTCTTGTGCACTCGCAGACCAGACGCGCTGATCCTGATCCACAGACAGCCAGGCACAGAACAATGAGAACATGTCCCGACCCAAAGCACTGAGAAACATGTTGCCAAAGTGTTTTTACGGTTTTTATAGAACCAAAGACCAATCTTTATTCCCATTAGGAATAAAGTCTGTGGTTCTATGTGGTGTGGGTGGTGGCAATCATTTTAAAATAGCTCGCAGCAACGTATTGGGAAAAAATGAACTAAAAATAACTTAAATGGTTCATTTTTGGAAACATGAACTTTAGTTCACTTTTTTTAATGATGAACTAAACACGTTCGTTTTTAAATTTGTGAACTGCACTGTAGAAAGTGAACTTGCCAAACACTGAATACAGCTATATTTAACACATGTTTTCACTTCCAACACACAGGCTTACCGTCATCCTGACAGAGCTCTTCACCCCGTTGCCTCGTAGTCCTTCAATTTTGTGGGAATATTGCGCTGCCTCTTTTTCACATTGACCATTCTGTGGAACATTGAATAGGAAATTTAAGGGGCACATTGTGAATGCAGATTACATTGTTAAAGTTGTATTAGAGCTAGAGATGTCAACTCTATAGAAACGTTTTACAAGACAGACATAATTTTCCCAACATTGGTTCTCAGCCTTTTGTAAATTCAATCACCCATTGTATCCTATGCATTAGACTGGTGGTTCTCAACCAGTGGTCCGGGGACCGTTCCTTATTAGGGGTTTCCAGGTGGTCCCCAGCTAAATGATGGACATCTAGTAAACACATGGACCCTTAGATATTGTTTTTGTTAAAACATCTGCATTAATTTACAAATAGTCCACACCAGTGGTTCTCAAACTTTCTTGTGCGAACCTCAAATTGACAATTAGCCCACGGACCCCCCATTTGAAAAGATACACCATTTTAATTAATAAACACCATTTCACAAATAAAATGTTGCACACTGCTCCTTGCTTAGCAACTCAATTTATTCTGAAGATTAACCTTCATCAATATTGTCTTACAATAATGTTCCCAGCAGCATACATACATCATGTTCACAGGTGTGAGACAATCACACTCCACAGTAAGAGTGTCTCTCAATGATAGTCTGTGAATAATCACCCTAACCAGACAAGACATTATTTTGTGATATAATGTTGTATAAAATGTACCCCCAGGCCCAATGTCAACCCAACATGCATTAGGCTACGGATCTCATTTAATGGCAATTCCATCACTGGGACCCACATTTATAATATAGTCAAATCAATGTTCCATTCCTAACTCCAAATGTGTAGAGGTCCATTTGGTTCCCAACTATCCATCTAGCTGGGAGCCCCTGGAACTCCCTCAAGGACCCCCTGGGGGTCTTACTCCTATACCAACATCAATACAGCATGGCATTGTGGACCAAATATTATCCAATGATTGAAAATACTATTTAGTTTCGGGTCTGAGGGGCTAAAGCTCATCAAATAGTGGCCCGTGGCACAAATACCCAGTAAATAATGGACCTTGATATGAGATGGGTTGAAAACCACAAATTCAAGTCATTTTTATTTATTTATTTCAAGCTCCCACGCCAAGCCCATGTCCTCCCCGTGTCCCAGATTTATTCTTAGTCAGGTTGGTGGTCCCTGCATTGCCCACAATCAGTTGAAAAACCCTGGCATATAGCAGTGTCGATTCTTTCTTAAAAGGACGTCTTTATTATTGTTCTGTAACATATGCTTGCGTATACAACTAGCTTCCAGCAAACGTTAGCATGTTAGTTCTCTCTGTTGCTAGCTAATGTGCTAGCACAAGCAGTATGGTCTCCTCAGGGTTCCCTATCCCTACATTCACGTAGGCTACTAATACCGCTCAACTTACAACTATATTCTGCCGTTCTAAACATTACTTGGAACACATTATTCCTTGAAACTATATTTGTTTCATTCTTACCTTTTCCCTCCGGCGTTGGTTTTACTTTTGTCCATTTTCTCGTGTGTTGCTGTTATGCTGGCAAACGCTGCTCGTCACTGGAGCCCCGCGCGCCTTTCTCTCGCTTTCTCTGGATAAATCAGCTGTTTCCGGTTTAGTGTCCAATGGCCTTCGAGATACGATCGTAGAGGCGGGCCCATTGCCGAGTCAGACCCAATGAGATACTTTTTCCGGCCCATGAAGTTAGGCTGTCATCAATGATTTTATGCATGTATGAAGAAAACATTTGCATGTTCTATTAACATTACTAACACAGCAGAGGAACAAACGCAATATTCAGGAGAATATGTGTTCAGATATATAGCTATCCACGATTTAACTTGCTAAGTTGATAGCATCGTTTCATAAACTACCCCTTCTGAAAGGGTTACAACTGCACACCAGAGTATGTCTTTACTCAAACGGTCTAAATAATATAACTCTGTGTCTTTTATAGTTTTATTGTCGTTTAACAAACATACATTTAAACACATGAACTAGCTTATTTAGTTGGTAGTTAGTAGTGGTTCGTTTAGTTACGTTTAGTTTCGTTTAGTTACGTTTAGTTACGTTTAGTTACGTTTAGGTAAAAAACCTGTTACAGATGAAAACAGAGATAGACATAGCATTCGTCAATTACAGGCAGGTTACAACACATGGATAACACATTATTCATTGATTATTAATAGTTTGCATTATGTATCAATAATTACTATTGGTCTAATGTGAGTTGTTGTTCATCATGTCCATGTGGTTACATGAGGTTGGATTCTTCGTAGTTGGTTTGGAATCTGACTGCTAGAGCCCCACGCAGGGCTTATAAAATCTCTGTTCAGTGGAGCCCGCCCTGTGGGCGGTTCCGTACCAACTTGGCATCATTGGCTGCTGGCTCCTTCCTGTGGTTGGTTTATAGCCAACCTTACTATTGGTTTAAAACCAGGAAGTATTACCTGCCATGTGCTAGCACATGGCCGGAGCACCCTGCTGTGAGGTTTACTGTAGCCATGAGGTCTGGCTGTTTAGAAGCAGTTTGCTGGTGGAACTTACTAGTGGTTTTGGCACTGACTTCCTCTCTCTTCCCTTGGGAGGCGGAGGTGTCACATTTCACACCTTCCTGTTAACTTGAGTCAACTCTGGGATAGTACCTTCATTATTGAACAATACCAATATCATGGATATTTCCACACCCCCCGCAAGAACCTATTCATAAACTTATTAAGAGGTTCTTCAAACACTCATTTCGTTTATAAAGGGTTTGGTTTTCGACACATTGATTATCTGCCGAGGGGGGGGGTTTGATAAACACAAAGCCATTTTCACCTGGTTGAAAGCCAGGAGGAAAATGGGAACTATGAAATTCTAGCTTCCATAATCACCCCTGAATCAAATGACATTTCAGCTTGCTTGGAATCAGAGGCTGGAATAGACATTGACTTTGGAGTAGTTATACTATGATTAGCTTAACATGCCTTTGAACTGACTGGTTAAGGAATTATAATATCGTTCTTTGTTTTATCTTTTCAGAATTAGTTTCTCATTTTAAGGTTCCGGTTTGTTTCCTTACTTGTAATTCTGTTATAATTTGATTCCACTTTGTTCAAACAAATACCTTGACTTGTGATATCTTCGTGGATCACTACTTAACATACATTTTAGAAGCAGGTTGGTTCCTGCCATTTATTACCCCTCATAAACCTGCTTGGTCCTGAGCAGATTGGAGATAGATTTCACAAGGGTTCTGGTTTACTTTACTGTCTTTTTCGTAAAAGCCCTTGGATTTTGTGTGTTTAGTAACTAATGTGTAATTTAGCATGGCACTTCACTGGCCTGCAAACTTAACAAAGTCATCACATTTCAAACATTGATACATTTGCCCCTGTCATTGACATGGGCTGTTGTTCGTGTGCGTGGCAACTAGGTTGGCACTTTTACTGGCCTGCAAACACAAAGTCATCACATTTCAAACATTGATACTACACACTATTTGCCCCTGTCATTCATTGCCCCTTAATAGGAGGTGTCATTGACATGGGCTGTCAGTTTGTGTGTGGCAACTAAGTAAGTCACAATTCACACCTTCCACCCAGGCTTTTCCCTTGCTGGAAAGGAAGAATTAACATTATTTTATACCACACATTAATTTACCATTTTACCCTAGTTATGAGTTACTTTATACTTTCTGGTTTGTACTCGTTAACCGGGGAATGTTTATGTATTCTGTAATGTTAACTTGTATCACACAATAATAATCACACAATACACTTTTTGTTAAAAACACACATGAAGTTGTCACTGTCCTTCTCTGCCTTGGTGACAGCCTGGAGGTCTCCCTCCCTGTGTGGGGGGGGGGAAGCATGTGTGTGTGTGTGTGTGTGTGTGTGTGTGTGTGTGCGCGTGTGCGCGTGCGCGCACGCTCCCCCAATTGTGCCAACATTCCTCCTGGCGGTCATCCTTTTGGGCCCGCCGGTGTTGGGGGGGGGGGGGTAGGCATGTGTGCATCCGTCATTCATTCATGACGTAACTGGCATTGACTGCATCTTTTCATTTTAACTTTCCCTCTGCCATCGGTGCCATCGGCAGGTTTTATTGTGACCTTACCGATGGCTGGGCTTGGGATGGAGAGCGCCTTGTACAGCTTTCCCCAGCTTCCATGCGGTGTGGCTGTGGGTGGGGCTTGCTGTGGCGTGCACCACTGTTTCATGGCGGTCGACATCCTGTTGTCTCCCGCGACGGACGCCATCTCTGCGAGGCCTTGCGCCGTGTTTGGTCGCTGCCTGGCAGTTTCTGTAGCGTGCGCTGTGCTGGCCCCGGCAGCTCGCTGGGTGGTTTCTTCCTTTGGACTCACCCTGGCCTCCGGTGCTGGTTCTGCTGACTTGGCGTCAGGTGCCGGCTCCGCTGGGCCTCGTGGCACCGTGTTGGGACGCGCCTGGTCGATGCGCTCCGACGTAGTGGCTGTCGGCGCCTCATTTCCCACGTCGGACACTGGGCCTGTCGCTTGCACGGCTGTTGAGGGCGCCCGGCTGGTGTCCACTGTGTGGCCACCGCAGGCTTCATGCTCCTCCGGTGCTGGTTCTGCTGACTTGGCGTCAGGTGCCGGCTCCGCTGGGCCTCGTGGCACCGTGTTGGGACGCGCCTGGTCGATGCGCACTGACGTAGTGGCTGACAGGGTCTCATTTCCCACGTCGGACACTGGGCCTGTCGCTTGCACGGCTGTTGAGGGCGCCCGGCCGATGTCCACTGTGTGGCCACCGCAGGCTTCATGCTCCTCCGGTGCTGCTGACCTGGCGTAGTCTTCTGGTAGGACACAGCAGGTTCCCTGCTGTTCTGGTGCCCCGTTGGGAGCCTGGTTGACCTCCGCTGACGTAGTGGCGGGCCCCCCTGGGGCTCGCTGGGTGACGTCATCTGTTGGTAGGACACAGCAGGTTCCCTGCTGTTCTGGTGTCGCTTTGGGGGGAGCTTGGTTGTCCTCCGCTGACGTAGTGGCGAGCCCCCCTGGGGCTCGCTGGGTGACGTCATCTGTTGGGGTGAGAGTGCGGTCAGGCGTCTGTCGCCTTCCGTCCGTTTCCTCCCCCGCTCGTCCGGAGGTGATGTCTCTGGTGTAGTCTTCCTTGACCTCGCCGACCTTCTGCTCCGCTGCTGTGACCTGCTTTCGTGTTAGTGACCCTATTTTTATTGGCCCTAGATCGTGGTCAGCCTGAGCGGCTTGCAGGTTAAGCCTGTCTCTTCCTCGGACAAGCTTTTTATAGTCAGAGAGCATTTGAATTGACCTTTTCGGACTTATTAAGGATTTGGTGTCCTGTAATATTAAATTCAAAACATTGAGAGCTCTATCTAATGCATTTGATGCCATTGGTTCCCTTGTCTCTGAACTAATCAATTTGTTTATTGTGTCAGACAAGTTTGACCATTGTGGTTCCACTTGTAACCACACTGAATCCAGTAACAATTTCCTCATGTTATAGTATTTAGTCGTGCAGTCATGGAGCTCACTATTTACTTGCAAAGCATTTTGTGATAAATTAGCTTCTTTCAATTCCTCGGAATAGTCGCTATAGCTATCCGCTAACTTCCCGTAAGCTATTTTGAGCCTACCAAATGTGTCCGCTTTTGCGGTGTTGGGAGATTTTTGTGACAGACTTATTTCACACTCAGCCGCTAAATTATTGAATATTGATTGCGCCTCTTTGCTTCTAACTTTTAACTCGTTGAATAAAGTCATCTTTACTTCACCTATCAAACTTATGAATCTTTGGGATTTTAGTAAGCGCTCTCACGGTTTTATAGTTTTATAGCTTTGACACAGGGGATTTTAGCCAGTTTAGCGTTTACAGTATTTTTCCTTCTGTTACGGTTCTGGTCTAATTTAAGCTAGGTATTTATAGTTAAAAGTGGTTTCACATTCATTGCTAATAAAACCTGCCTCCCTTATCACTCAATTAGTTTTAGCCTGGTGGTTTGTGCTGTCCTAGCTCCATTTATTTACAAGCCTATTGCATGTGCCTCCTGTGGGGTCACAATTAGCATTTGGGCTTGTCTTTACGACTTCCCCCCACCCCTTGCTGATAGCAGGAGTGAGAGTGGCCTCTATATTGAGCCCTGTTGTTTACCAAACTCTACCCTCCCCCGCACTTAAGGCTAGGATGGAGAGTCTTCTAGAGAGTAGAGGCATGTTGCCATTTTGTCCTGTTGTTGCCTATTTACTCTGCCCTTCCCCCGCTCATGGCTAGGTAGAAGTGTCACAGTGTGGAAGGCAAGACAAAAGGCTAATGGTTTTAGCAAATTAGCTTTGCACTGGCGGCCATTTTTATCCTCGGTGAAAAGCGAGGAGCAAAAATGGGAACTATGGACCCGTTTTCTAGTCTATAATAAATCACCCTAATCAAATGACATTCAGCTTGCTTTGAATCAGAGGCTGGAATAGTCATTGACTTGGAGTAGTTATTAAAGTCCAGAGCAAGGATCACATTGTCGCCTGTGATTAGGTTAGCAACTTTTTAGCTTTTACAGTAACGCTTTATATCTTAAGGTCGCTGGCTTCTTTTATAGAGCTCTGTGCTAAACCGGATTTTTAGCTATGTACTGTTTTACGCGTAGTCAGCTTTAATTGTACATTTTACAAGGCCTGTGGTTAGTACATCAGGCTATTTACCATCTATGCTTGAGACTTTTGAGTCTAGCCGTGGCTTCATTAACCGTGCTTTGAACTATTTAGTTTTACAAGGCTACTGGTTTAAATTGTTAGTAAAGTTACAGCGATTAAGTTGATAATTGCACACTAACCTTGCTCATTTGGAGCGTTTGTTTTAGTAAAGTTTACCGCGATTACGATAGTAGTCGCACGCTATGGTTTTTTACTCCGTTTGGAGTAAAAACCTTGCTCATTTTGAGCGTTTGTTTTAGTAAGTTAACCGCGATTATGACAATAATCGCACCGTATGGTTTTTTACTGTTCAGATATATAGCTATCCACGATTTAACTTGCTAAGTTGATAGCATCGTTTCATAAACTACCCCTTCTGAAAGGGTTACAACTGCACACCAGAGTATGTCTTTACTCAAACGGTCTAAATAATATAACTCTGTGTCTTTTATAGTTTTTATTGTCGTTTAACAAACATACATTTAAACACATGAACTAGCTTATTTAGTTGGTAGTTAGTAGTGGTTCGTTTAGTTACGTTTAGTTTCGTTTAGTTACGTTTAGTTACGTTTAGTTACGTTTAGGTAAAAAACCTGTTACAGATGAAAACAGAGATAGACATAGCATTCGTCAATTACAGGCAGGTTACAACACATGGATAACACATTATTCATTGATTATTAATAGTTTGCATTATGTATCAATAATTACTATTGGTCTAATGTGAGTTGTTGTTCATCATGTCCATGTGGTTACATGAGGTTGGATTCTTCGTAGTTGGTTTGGAATCTGACTGCTAGAGCCCCACGCAGGGCTTATAAAATCTCTGTTCAGTGGAGCCCGCCCTGTGGGCGGTTCCGTACCAACTTGGCATCATTGGCTGCTGGCTCCTTCCTGTGGTTGGTTTATAGCCAACCTTACTATTGGTTTAAAACCAGGAAGTATTACCTGCCATGTGCTAGCACATGGCCGGAGCACCCTGCTGTGAGGTTTACTGTAGCCATGAGGTCTGGCTGTTTAGAAGCAGTTTGCTGGTGGAACTTACTAGTGGTTTTGGCACTGACTTCCTCTCTCTTCCCTTGGGAGGCGGAGGTGTCACATTTCACACCTTCCTGTTAACTTGAGTCAACTCTGGGATAGTACCTTCATTATTGAACAATACCAATATCATGGATATTTCCACAATATGGCTTATTTCCCAGGAATAAATCTGCTGCGAGTTGTGGGCTTGTAGCCGGATGTGACAGACAAATTATGAGGTCAACAATAGATATGGTTTCAGCAAATTAAGACATCATCACTACAAAGTATAGATAGATTACTTGACCCTATAAAGCATTATATGGGTATTGGAGCTAGATCAAACAATATTAATAGATTAAATAGAATGATGAAATTAGTGTGGTTGCCTTTTGCAATACATTTTACCACGGTTTATAAGTGAAGATGCTTATATGGAAAACCCTGTAAACCAGTGGTTTGGATGACATAATGTAGCCTAAATAAAGTGTATCTACCAGTAAGACGCCCTGAGGGCGAGGACGTATGTGTGCACGCATCTGCCTGAGTGACGGCAGACTGCTTGGTGAGCGCTGGTGCTTTGGAATGTGGGGTCAGATCAACATATGGAATGAATTATGTACTGGCCATATGGAGCGTGTCTTCGAGTGTACAGGGTTTGATGAGGTCAGATCAACATATGGAATGTCAGAACAGGAAGGACAGGTGAAGGATCAACATATGGAATGTGAAACCAGGTAAACTCCATATAGAGATCTAAGGGTTTGAGGTCAGATATAGAGTTCCTGGCTGGCTCCATATATGCAGATCTAGGTGATGATCCAGTCTTCTCCATGTATGGTTATCCAGGGTTAGATGAGAGTGTTGTGATCTTCATATATAGAGATGGCCATACATGGTGGCGTGACGTGTCACGAGGCGTGACCATAAATGGAGGTGTGATGTCACTAAGCGTGACCATATAGAGGTGTGATGTCATGTACAGTATGTGACAAACACACACACACACTGACGGGACTGTATAATAATATTTGTATTATTATAGGATGAAGTCGGACAAGAGGCAATACAACTATACAGCTAAGGAGAGAGAAACTCCTTGCATATATTGGATACAAATAAAAAGCCAGGGATTAAAAACAAGTAAAGTTTGCACTACACTGTACTGCAACCGGTATACTCCCAACAAGCGTCTATTCTCAAGCAGAATAGTACCACTATTGATATTTCCATAGCAAAAACAGTACCAGAATATGGACTGTATATGTTTATACAGCAGAGACTCATGTGGCATCACTGGGTTACAATTAGGTTGAGGAGGTACCAGATCGGGTGGTGGTGTGCACTGATTCAGAAAGATCAGTCAGGGAGTAGCCTACACAGAGATGGCATAGATGTACAGTTTTGCTGAGTGCCATATCACATGAGGGGTGGGCAGGGAATGATAAGCTTGCCAAAAGTCCATTACAACAGGATGTAACATTGCACGGAAATCGGGGATGAACCCGGGCCTCCCACTCGCCAGACCAACGTGCAACCTGTCATGCCCGATTGGCAGGGCTGGGTCTTGGCTGGGGGCTACAAGGAGATAGATCAAGCTGCATTACTAGGAAAGGGCAAAAGGAAAGCAATCACTAAGAAAAACGAATGGACATAGAAGGTGGGATGAAGAGTGTAAAGGACGAAGGTATTATACAATACAAAAAAGTGCACTGCAAAGAGTTACAATAACAGGAGCAGAAGGGGAGAAAGCATTACAAAACATAGGGTGGCCATGCAGGGTTAAATAGCACACTGTTAGTTATGAGTAAGTTAGATCAGTGGATCCTAAACTTTTCAGGTCGAGACCCAAAGAGATAATTATAGCAGATGTAATACTAGAGCGGTGCCCATGATCCATATAGCCTATATGGAGATATAGGGGTGCACGATCAGGTCCAGAGCCTGCAGGGCAGAGGCTTTTCATGGTTCTGGACAACCAGAAATGCATGCCCATGCACCCAGATATTATGTATGTGTCCCTTTTATGTCCATATATTGAGTTATTTGTCAAGCATGCCAAATTAGGCTTTTGTGCTGGTTCTGCACAACCGGAGTACCCGTTCCACTAGTGTTCCACTCTGTGTCCCTTTTTTGCCATAGGCCCTAGCTGTCCAGAGCCCGGGCAGATGCCTTTTTGGGGCAGTTCTGGACAACCGTGGGTTAGACCGATTCGACACCGGGAACTGCACTCCCTGTGGTGGTGTGGAACACGTGTCGAATTTGAAGTCGGTGCAGGCTGTTCTCGAGTGGATTATTACACACACACACACACACACACACACACACACACACACACACACACACACACACACCCCGTGGGGGCGTTTTTGGGGGTCTCAAGGTTCGGGGACCCCTGGGGACCCCCAGCGACCCCGCAGGGACCCCCACATGGTAACTCTTTCATTTCTCTACCATTTTGGACGGGGGTGGTCAGGAAAGTGGTCAAAAATGGCACCAAGGTTTTGTAAAAGTGTCACAAATGCACCCAGAAACGATATATTTCCAATGTTTTAAAATAATCAAGGGGTATGTATCCCCACTTACGTTTTCGACCCGATTCCAACGGTGGTGGTCTTATCTCTCTACGATGTCAGGAAGTGGGTGTAAACGCCTCCTATCGGTCCCTTGCCCTCGAAACACGTCTGGGAAAAAGTGAGACCATTTTCGGACTCAGCACGACAAGCTGACCACGCTGATATGTGTTTCCCAGCACAAGGACTTACGGTTCTCTTAATTGGCTAGCGTTAGGGTTAGTTTTCAACGCGCGATAGCTCGGGAACGATAGGTCCGTCAGCCAAGTAATTCACATGGGCGCGTACAGCTCTCCAAGATCTACGCTCCGATAGGTCCGCCAAGAGTTCTCCAACTCTGACCTGTAATCCACAAGCCATATAGACATGGTAAACCGTACAGTGTATTGAATGGTGAAATGCTAACCCTAATTTTGAGAACCACACGTCCGGGATACACATATTGGCGCGTTCGTATCATCGATAGCTGTGCGTGGATGTAAAGCACGCCCATTTTCGACCTTTGTGGGAGGAGCTATCGCGCATCAAAGTCTAACCCTAGTTTTCTGAACCACATGACCGTGTGTGGAGAAACACAAATCAGATTGTTCGTCCTGACAAGCTATATAACATACTAAAAGATGGGGCCCTAATATCCAATGGTTTTTGACTTAGAGGCCTTAGAGAGGCTAGAAAAATAACAGCGTGAAAAAGTGAGTAAGACTAAGTAGTTTTAGTAAAAAAAAAAATATTTGTGTTTGTGGGGTCCAAAAAACGTGTCTAAAAAAATATCTAAAATATTTAGAAGTGTCGTAGAGACTTGAAACCAATTCCATTGGATTCCCTGTGCTTCAGACATGGATAAACACCCTTTGTTTTAGAAAAATTGGTTATTCCCTGATTATAGCTTAAAGGGCCTCGACGCCATACAAAGGTCACGGGCGTGACCATTGATAGTTAGAAGTGTCGTAGAGACTCAGGACCAAGTTCATTGGATTCAGCTGGATGAGAAGAAGAAATAAATTGCCTGCTCAAAACAAACGGACAAATTTTGGATTTTTAATTGATTTTAACGCGTTACCACTAAAGGTGGTTAGGCCACTAAAAATCTAATTTTTTAAGGATTCCTCTAAATACACTTCCCCCCCCCCCCCTATGTCAAGTAAGGGAAATCTAATGGTGTTAATTTTAACTGTCTAGAAGACTTAGAAATGGGTCAAATTGCTGTTTGAAAGTTTAAAAAATTCATATTTTCTCGAATTTTAGTCAGTTTGCTCCAAAACTCCAGAAGTGCCTTAATTGGCCCCTAGTTGGCTGATTATAGAGTTCGAAACACGCTTCAGATTGTTCATCTCGACGAGCTCTATAACATATCCAAAGATGGGCTTCTAATATAATTTCCCCATGGAGATATAGCCCCTAGAAGGTTTACAAAATAGCCGATCTACAAGTCCTAGAAGAATTGCACTAGGACAGCCAGGATTTTGGCTACCCCCCCTAAATCAAGTGCACTGAGTTCGATGGATCTGACAAACCGGTCAAACTGGTTCTCAAGGTATTTTGAGGATGGACATTCAACATTTTAAAGTTCATAGAATGTCAGTTATTTAATCATGATGCATTTTCTTTGTTTAACAACATTTTAAAAATCAAATCCTCTCAAAGATAATTTAGACTAATTGTCAAGGCAAAATTGTGTTCATATTTATTTATATATTTAAAAATATGTGGGGGTCCCTGGGAGTCCCTAGGGGTCTCGGGACGGCGGACTGAAGGGAACAAGGGAACGCCCCTTTTCTGTTTCCGTTTATCTGTTTCCGTTTCCGTTTTTCTGTTTCCTTTCCTCTGGCTGGCTGGCTACATATTTTCGTTGCTAAAAGTCGCTAGGGACGCTAAAAAGTCGCTAGGGGCGGCGCGCGCTACGCATATATCCCATACGCGCATATCCCACCCCTAGCTACTTTTAGCTACTTTTCGAGGAGCGACTAGCTATTTCCGTTTCTGGGGAGTTGGCAACACTGGAGCTGGGGCATAATCATGGTAAATTACACTCTTGTACAGTAGGTGGCGTATGCACATCCGGTTGGTTTCCATCCGCATCCGCCATAAAAAAGGAGAGAAGAAGAAGAACAAAGCGTATATACTGAGCTAAGCGTAAGCGAGAACTTTTAGTGAGAGAAAGAGTCAACAAACTGTCATCCAGACATCCACACAGCACAAGGGAGCACCGCAGCAAACACAGACGTGTCTTTTGGAAGCAAAAAACAATCCGGGAACAACAAAGATGTTTCCAGCGACTACCAACAAAAGATATCGAGGTAAGGGGTTAAAAAATAAGAGTCTTGTGTTTTTTGTAGTTGGACAGGGTTGCCGCGGTCCTGTACAAGTTTGGATTTTAGCCGTATAGCCGTTGTCTAAAAGTTGAAACCAACGTCAATACCAAAACTAGCTATATGCTTCATAAGTAGCCTATATATTTTCGCGTTTGTTTGTGTGTAAATGAGTGACATCTTAAAGTGAAGTTGAACGTTGAAAATGAAACTGTGTGAGGGAGACGCCATTTTGTGCCAAAATGCCGCGGTTCAGATTGGGCTCCTGTGTCTATGGGTGTCGCCATTTTGTCTCTAAAAGGCGCGGGAGTTTTTATTCATGGCGGTTTTATTGTCATTTGTTTTGGTTCATGAAGAGTAAGACATGCATGCACTTATGTTTTTGATGAACTCTTTAAAGTTATTTTCTTTACATATATGTTGTCAATGTGGTGGAACCAAAACATTGTAAACCTACATTCAGGGGCATGCGAGCATGCATCAGAGGTTTAATGTCAATTGTTAACAGTTTCAAGCAGCCATAAACTGTGAAATGTATACCTTACTGCTAAAGGTCATTATTGAACATTAAGGGTCAATTAAGGTATTGAATAAGAGTGAATGATGTGAAAAGTCCATTAATGCGATTTGAAACCGTGATGTAAAAAATATAATTACTGAACACAAAATGATATAGAAATGATAAGATGTGATATGACATTTGATATTGTGGGGTTTAATAACACCTAGAGTGAAATACATTCTGGAAAGTGAAACATCAAGCTGTATTTTTGCTGTTACTCAGGAGCAGCTTCGGTACCAGGCCAGTTGAGACAAGATCCTGACCCACGATGGAGGAGAAATAAAGGGACATTCGAAACCTCCAAACGATACAGAAGAAGAACTGTATTGGTGAGTGTTTAAAAAAGTGTTTACAAGTAATATCATTATTTGTATAGGCTTCTCACCACATTCATATTTGGCTTTGCTAGATATTGAGTATCACAATAATTCACACAATTGAGGATGCAATATGAGCTTGCACCTACTGACTTAAGGTCATTTTATTGTTCACCTTTCAACAGAATCAACCAGAAGAGCAGAGACCAGCTGATGACTTCCAACAGGACCCTGATGAGCAGTCTAGCAGGTACCCAAATTAATTGTGAACGGGGAGGGAACCTATTATTTCCCAGTTTACATGTCTGTCAGTAATCATTGGGACTGCAGGTGCGTGTAAGGCCTCATAAACACGAACATTCTGTGATTAATGGCTGCCACAAAGGGAGTCACATGGTTTGACCAAACATTTGTTTGATGAGGCAGCATTCAAACACAAATGTTTGGCCAAACCATGTGACTTCCATTGGAATTGCATTGTGGCAGCCATTAATCACAGATGGAGCACAGAACATTGATTGATTGATTGATTGAAGAATTTATTAACAGTTTGCAGAATTACAGTACATTTCAAGCACAAACTCAATACAAAGGCTGTTAACTGTGAGTGGACGACCCAATTAAGCATTACACTTGTTTCCAACAGGGTCCACCATGTTCAAATCATCAAAACATTTAGAGACGTACAAATAGACACTTCTATAGACAGAACAGGAATTCATCAAAAAGGAGGTAAAAAGGGAAAAGAAATATATACAGTGAGGGGAAAAAAAGGGGGGGGCGGGGGGGGGATTCAGATTTTACGGGGGCCAGTTTCGAATTGCAGCCATCCGTAGGTGCCCTTTGAGAGCGGTTTTGAAGGAGTCAAGGGATTCGCATGTCTTAATGACAGTTGGTAGGGCGTTCCACATTTTGGTGGCATAGGAGCGAAAAGAATTTAGTCCCTTGTTTGTGCCGAATCTGGGTTGTACATGGTTCGTTGTACTCCCTCTGGTGTTGTGGGTGTGGACTTTGTTAACATTAAGGAAGTATCTAGACAGGTACATGGGTATCTTGGTGGTGTATCGAATCTTGTGGACCAGACCCATTGCAAGTTGCTGTACTCTGTCGTCGACCCTAAGCCATTCCAGCCTGTCGAAGTGGGCAGGGGTGAGGTGGGTTCGGGGGGCTAGATCAAGTAGGAGCCTGACCAGTTTGTTTTGGGAAGTCTGGAGCCTGGTTTTAAGGGCCTTTGAGGTGCTGTGGTACCAGGAGGTGCATGCATAGTCAAAGAAACCCTGTACAAGGGCTCCTGTTAAGGTCTTCAAGGTGTTTTTGTTGACCAGTGAGGAGATCCTGTAGAGGAATCTTGTTCTATGGTTGACTTTTTTGATTACGTTGGTGGCCATTTTATCACCGGAAAGATTAGCCTCCAGGATGGAACCTAGGTAGGTAATTTCATCTTTACGTGTGATAACATTGTCACCCACTCTAACCAAGAAGCCATTTGCCTTGCTGAGATTACTAATAGAGCCAAAGAGAATGGATTCAGTTTTTCCCAGGTGTAAAGATAGTTTGTTATCAGCGAGCCAGGTGCAGATTCTACCGAGTTCAGAGCTGAGGGCATTTTCAACCTGCAGTTTGTCCCTGTCCGAGACTAGCAGTGCTGAGTCATCTGCGAACAGGAACAAGTTGCAGTCACAGGCTGAAGTCATGTCGTTTACATATATTAGGAACAGTAGAGGCCCTAGTATGCTTCCTTGTGGAACGCCACAGCTCACTGGGAGGGGGGGGGACAGTGTTCCGTTCACTTCCACCATCTGTTCTCTCCCCTCCAGGTAGGATTGCATCCAGCTCACTGATGTGCTATCGAAACCAATTGCTTTTAGCTTGTTAACCAGTATGGAGTGGTTCACGGTGTCAAAAGCCTTTTGGAGGTCCAGCATGACCATGCCGCAGTATTTGCCAGCGTCCACCTCTTGTTTGATGTGGTCGCTCAAATAGAGAAGGCATGTGTCAGTGGAGTGGGATGTTCTGAAGCCAGATTGGAACTCGTACAATAATGTATTAGTGGCAAGATACTTTTCAACCTGTTCATAGACTATTTTTTCCATCACTTTCGAGATGGAACTAAGAATAGAAATAGGGCGGTAGTTGCCGGGGTCTAATTTACTCCCTTTCTTGTGCAAGGGGGTTACTTTGGCCAGTTTGAAATCTTGGGGGACCTGTCCCTGTTTGATGGAGAGGTTTACTATGTGGGTGATGATTGGAGCTATAGAGATGGCTGAGTCTCTGAGAAATTTGGAGGGAATGTTGTCATGGCCTGTGGCCTTGTGGGGTTGGAGGGCACTCAGTTTCTTAATTATCTCATCAGTTGTTACCATAACTAGTTTAAAATCGTCTTTACAAACACCTAGGTTTTTGTAGAAGGTTGTAATGTGCTCTACACCAAAGAGCCCAGAGTGGGAGGGCAGTTTGTTAACCAGAGTTGTTGCTATGTTTGTAAAGAAGATATTCAAGTAGTTGGCCACATCAAGGTTGTCAGTGATGAGAGTGTTGTCAGATTTGATGTTTATGTTCGAAAATCTGGTTTTTAGTTTCTGACCATAGCTTAGTTGATTGTTTAGTAGCTTCCAGAGCTCATGAGGATTGTTTTTGTTTTTCCTGAGCTTTATCATTAATGAAGTTACTTTTAGCTGATTTGGTCATGGCAGTTACACTGTTTCGTAGTTTGATTCGTTGTGTATTTAGGTTGTTCAAACGAGCTTGGCGAACACTGTCGAAGCGCTTGGCTAGCTTTGTCTTGCATTTTAGAACTTCAGAGCATTTTTTGTCTCTGGCTTTCATTGCAGCCAGTATGTCCGAATTCATCCATGGTTCCGAGCGGGTTTTGCCCCTGGTGGTTCTCAAAGGAGCCATGTTGTTCAGTACTGATGTAAATTTGGTTTTGAAGCCAAGCCAACCTTCTTCGACAAGTGTGCTTTTAAGCTCATCGGACCAATCCAGACTCTCCAATACTTGGTTAAAGACCTCACTAGAGTAGGTTTTGAGGTCCCTTGATATGACTGTTTTGTGGCAGCCGGTCTTAAGTTTTTGTATTTTGCGGGTACAGAATATCATAAAATTATCACTAAGCCCACATAAAATAACCCCTTTCTTGGAGATTCTGGATTTGTCCGAGGACAGAATGAGATCAATGACAGTTTGAGTAGAATCACACACTCTAGTGGGTTGGGTAATTAGCTGACTGACACTATGTAGATCACAGAACTTACTGAATGACTTAAACACAGGTGCTTCCTTACGTTGCATGTCTGTATTGTAGTCGCCAATCAGGATTTTCTCTACACATTCCTCCTCAGCTAAGCACCCCTCAAGTATATCATAGAACCCATGTTGGTCAGGCGGTCTGTAGACGGTGCCCACTAATACTGATTTAGCCTTTTTGAAAATTAATTCAACCCACACAGTTTCAATTTCATCATGCTGTAAGTCAGTACGAGTAACATATTCAGTGTCTTTGTGAATATACATACACACGCCGCCACCATGCCTGTTTCTGTCGTTTCTGATCAAAGAATAGTTCTCTATTTCAACTTCTGGGTCTTTGGTTGACTCATCAAGTTTGGTTTCAGAGAAGCTAATGATGTTCGCCTTACCGCATTGAAACATATGCCTGATTTCAGCCATTTTGGGTCCAAGGCTGTTGACGTTCAGGTGAAAGATATGAAGTCCGTTGGCTCTGACTATGGTGCTTATTTCCTCCGTGGTGAAGTAGGGAAGCGGAGGGCCATTGTTGATGTCTGTAGAAGCCGCGGGTTGCCGTGGGGGGAGGGTGGGGGGTGCGTGGGGGTCGTTGTGGGGTGGCGGGAGTGGGGGATGGGGTCCCTCGTCCAGGTTTGTTGAGGGCTCTGGTGGGGCCGATTGAGCCATGGTGTCGACCGGAGAAACAGCAGAAATAGCAGGTAAAGTATCACAGTGTCCGTCTCCAGCCGCGATGTCCCCCTTGGTTGGATGTGGAGACTCTTCATGCCTGTAGATGGTGGTGTTGTCCGTGTCTTTTGCCTCGACTGCCGCCGATGTAGGATCACTCCGCATGCTGTTGTCTGGGACGCGCTCGGCTCTTGCGAATGTAGTGTCCACAGCCGGGACATCAGCGTGTATATCCAGCATGGGTGTGCAGGTTGGCTGGTGGTGAGGAAGGATGCCAGCGGTGTTGTTGTTGTTGGTCGTCGCCTGGCTGGTCGGCATTGGTGTTGTTGTGTCGATGGTGATTCCTTTGTTCTCTCCGGTTACTTGTCCACTCCGGAGCCGTCTTGCCATTTGTCGTGTGTTCACGGGACCAGGGTTACTCTCGATGTCGCCAGACAGTAACAAAATAATGAGAAAGAAAGATCTCTTCCCTTTGTTAATCTGGAGTTTGTCTCTTTGTGCTAGTAGGGATTGAATAGCATTGAATAACATTCGTTTGATACGTGTGAATGATGCCCAACACCTGCTCAGATCACCCTTTCAGAGCAGAATATTTGGTATCTGGTCAGTTATAGTGTTACGCTGCTTTTGCCCAGCTAGTTTCTCTGCCACTGCCCTATTTCACGTAGTTTGGTGGCGGTTAGTTTTACATGGTTGTGAGCTCAGCACTAGTGCAGTTACTTATGCAAGCTATATCTGTCTCTGTTGAGGCATCTGTCGAGGCCCCTATGCAATCTACTATTGGGTGGCGTGAACTTAGCTTGTAATTCACCCAGCAGCAGTAACAGGCCAGAGAGAGGGACGCACGCCTACATTGAACCAGGTATAGATCGATGCACACAATGATTTGTAGTCTATTAGACCTCAGCTTTATTTGGTTGTCAATTAGGGTGCTGAGGGTGAAATGTGGTCATATGAATGGATATGTAGATGGCTAGCTGAAACTCAATATGATTCTGTATTTATTTTGTGTTACAGGCATAGCGATGCCAGATCCCTGTGAACGCAATTCACCCAGCAGCAATAACAGGCCAGAGAGAGGGACGCACGCCTACATTGAACCAGGTATAGATCGATGCACAATGATTTGTAATTATTAGACCTCAGCTTTATTTGGTTGTCATTTAGGGTGCTGAGGGTGAAATGTGGTCATATGAATGGATATATATGTAGATGGCTAGCTGAAACTCGATATGATTCTGTACTTCTTTTGTGTTATAGGCATAGCGATGCAAGATCCCTGTGAACACACTGATCCCTGCAGCAGCAGCAGTTCCAGTCCAGAGAGAGAGGTCCCTGCAGTGAACGCCATCATGCACCCAGCAGTTCCAGGCTCGAGACTGACACTGATCTTACCATTGGTGAACATTTTCTTTTTTCTGAAGACTGCACAAGGGAGATCCCTAATTGGGACAATTTAGACCAGTCAGATTCCATGCCTCAACAAATCCAGGGATTTGGTGAGCATGAGTGGTCATTTAATGATGGAATTGGTGATCATGAGTGGTCATTTGATAATGGCCTTGATCCGTCTGACAGTCAGTCAGAGAGCTTAGCAGAGGAAGTGAACAATGGCGATTGTCCACTCTATAGAAACGCCCCACTTTCTGTTGCTGAAAGTCTTCTGCTTATAATGTAATTTGCAAACAGACATAAAATCACAGGAAAAGCTTTAAGTGACTTAATAGCACTCGTTAGTATTCACTGTCCAAGTGAATTACAGACAGAGTGTCTTATGAATTTGCAGAAATTCAAAGTGTTTTTTGATTGCTCAGCTTCTTCCTCCGTACTATTGCACAAATATTGCAACAGTTGTTTTATGTCTGTTGGTAATGACACCCAGTGTCCAGCTTGTCATGCTCCTGTGTCAGAGGGTTCGGTATCATATTTCATTGAGGTTCCAGTTGAAGCACAGTTGAAGTCCTTGTTTGTCAAGCCAGGTTTTGAGGAAAAGTTGAATTTCAGGTTCAGCCGCCAAAAGAAACATCTTGACAACATAGAGGAAATATATGATGGAGAACTATATCAGAGCTTCACAAAAAACGGTGGACCACTAAGCGATCCGAGAAACATTTATTTTATGTGGAACACGGATGGGGTACCTGTCTTCAAGTCCTCTAAATTATCTGTTTGGCCGTTTTATTGCATCATAAATGAACTTGGTTTTGTAGAACGCACAAAGCGTGAAAACATGATTTTTGCAGGTCTTTGGTTTGGGGATTCGAAACCAGACATGCTAACCTTTCTTAAACCACTTTGTGAAACTCTCAATAAACTTGAAAGAGATGGTGTTCTTGTTCAGTTTGCTGGAGTGCCAGAGCCTTTCATTTGCAAAGTCCATACCATTGCAGGGACTTGTGATTTACCAGCAAAAGCAATAGTGCTAAACTCTGTACAGTTCAATGGCCATTTTGGATGTTTAAAATGTGAACAGCCTGGTCAGACAGTAAAGACTGGTGTTAGGGGTCATGTACATGCCTTTCCTTATCAAGAAGCCGACCCAAAAGGCCCTCCGCGTACACATCAGGGGTACATGAATGATGCCAGGATGGCGTATGACACACAAAGAATTGTACATGGGGTGAAAGGTCCTACTTGGCTTGGCAAACTTGACAGCTATAATGTAATCTCTGGTACTGGCATTGATTACATGCACTCTGTACTACTTGGAGTCATGCGTCTCCTCATGTTTCTGTGGTTTTCCTCAGAATTCTCCAGACGTCCTTTTAGCATGGCCAAGTCAGTACATGAAATAGACAGTCGCATTAGTGAAATTAAGCCACCTGCTTCGGTACGATATCCACGCTCCATCTTCTCTCACCGAATGTACTTTAAAGCTTCTGAGTACCGGTCTATGTTGTTGTACTTTGGGCCTGTTGTGTTCTGGGGAACTCTTGGAGGTGTGTACTATAACCATTTCCTGCTTCTTAGTGAAGCAATATTCATTCTTTTGATGGAGTCAATAACACCTGCCCAAATCGATCATGCTGAGAGACTTCTATGGAACTTTTGTTCACAGATAGGTAACCTTTATGGAGAGCGATATCTAACCGCCAATGTACATTTGCTTGTGCACTTAGCAGATAGTGTCAGGGCTCTTGGGCCTTTGTGGACACACTCTTGCTTTCATTTTGAGGACAAAAATGGATATATACTTAGTCTTATTCATGGGACCCAGAACATTCCTATGCAAATGGTTAATGCTGTTAAGCTCATACAGTGTCTCCCAAGTATTGCTACAACCATTAACCCAGATAATGTAGCTGCTAAACTGTTGGCCAAAATGACCGGTAATGACATTTGTTGTGCACATGTCACCAAAGCGATGCTGATTGGTGCATCCACTGATCAGTCTCTTGGACCAGATGATCTGTTACCCTTTGAAAAATGCCTTGGTCACAGATCACACAATTTGGTAAAAACTTTCAAAAGAGAACAGATTGGCAGAACTGTGTACAACTCAAAGCAGTATGTGAAAGACAGAAGAAGAAACAATAATACTGTGACATTCCATGATGCCATGCAGGTTAAATATGGCCAGATTGATTTTTTCTGTTCTTACAAACAAAGACAATTTGTTTTTCTGAATGAATACTCACGACAAGGCACCCATCTTTTGAAAGATAATGTAACCGGTGGGACATGTTTTCACATGGTGAGCTTGGTTGAAATCCCACTAAAAAGGACGGTTTTAGCACTTGAGAATGTTTTGGCCAAGGTAATGTTCATAGATTTGTCTTCCATACCTGGCATTGTGTTTGCTGCACATTTCCCGAACACACTAGAGAGGGATTAGACAGTGTTTTGAGTCTGTTCATAGACCGGTGCTTGCGCAGCACTTGCCTTCCAAACTGTCTGCTTTGAAGAGCTATGAACTCTAAAAAGCATCAGGCCACACTCGCAGCCATGTGTCTGCCCAGTGCCCATGTGCTGTTATGAATTGGGACACACTGTTGACCAAGAGACAGAACCCTCTGGGACTGCTGTTATTACTGTATGTTTATCTGCAGAGCTATTAAATCATCTGGGCCTAGAACCCTCTGATTTCACTGCTCTGGGACAGGTTTTAATTTCTATTCGTTATATTCAGTGTCAGCGCCTAGAACCCTCTGAAGATAAACAAGACATAATTAACAGCTGTCACAGAGCTAGGAAATGACCTGTTTCAGATTCTAGGACTGTTTGAAAAAAAATTACCGTTCATCTTCAGAACTATGAAATCAGTATGTCGGAGCCTAGAACCCTCTGAAGATGACTAATGGAAATTAAAAGCTGTCCCAGAGCTAGGAAATCAGTGTATCTGAGCCTAGAACCCTCTGAAGATGACTAATGGAAATTAAAAGCTGTCCCAGAGCTAGGAAATTAAAAGCTGTCCCAGAGCTAGGAAATCAGTGTATCTGAGCCTAGAACCCTCTGAAGGTAATTAAAATCGGTCCCAGAGCGATGAAATCTGTTCGCTTCAGAGCCTAGAGCGCTATAGGACAGCTGATATTACTGTGTATCTTCCGAGCAATGGATCCGTGTTTCTTAGCTATAGGACCCCAAGTCTGGAGAATTCTGAGGAAAACTACAGAAACATGTTTATCTTCAGAGCTAGAAAAGGTTTCTGTTTCAGAGCACATAGAAACAGTGTCCAGCTTGTGAAGAGTGTCAGAGAATTAAGCTTAAACTGTGCTTCAACTGGAACCTCAATGTAATATGAAGTCTATTATGTAATTGTATCCTTTTTGTTTCCAGAGACAGAACCCTCTGGGACTGCTGTTATTACTTTATGTTTATCTGCAGAGCTATTAAATCATCTGAGCCTAGAACCCTCTGATTTCACTGCTCTGGGACAGGTTTTAATTTCTATTTGTTATATTCAGTGTCAGCGCCTAGAACCCTCTGAAGATAAACAAGACATAATTAACAGCTGTCACAGAGCTAGGAAAAAGACACGCACATCTTTGCATAATAGGCATTGGCAATGTCACCAGTGTCTTTGTCATACACACAAGCGTGGTCTGTAAACTGGGGGTCCTTGAAATTAAAATGGTTGAGAATCACTGCTAGAGCTGTACCAATCTCTTATGGGGTTCCTGGAATATCTCCAAATGGGAGGTCCATGTTGTAATGTGTAACATTGGGTGTCTTTGAGCACCACTGATTTACAGCAAAACACTGTATTGGTATAGTCTCTTTACTTTGGAATGCTGACTTGACTTAATGAATATAACTGTCATGCAATGTGACAGTTCTGTTTACAAAATGCTGTACCCCCTCCAACGGTATACTCCAACAATACTTCCCCATTTTCAAATGTTTTGTTATTTTGTGACACTTGCTTTGGAAATGTAAATGTTTTCTCATGCCAATAAAGCTCCATTGAATTCCTTCACAGCTGAATTTTTGTGTTATTCCATGTAATGTGTGTATCTTGTACTTTCTGAATAAGAGTCTTTTTGATACAGAGACAGTCATGGCAGCAAGACTAACTGTTCAGGAGAGGAGACATTTCTTATGTTTTTATCCAAAATTAGTTAATAGCACAGGCAGACTATTCACATGCTAGAGCATGTCTGAAATTAATGTTGGCGCTGAAATCGACATGTAAATATGAAATGCTTAAACATCTAGTTAGTTAATGTTGGAACCAAGCCTGTTTTCTCAACTCGCTGTTTTCTGCAATACATTACTCTATAAGCCATTCTCAAACTGGTGGATCAAACTGAACAACCAATGTCAATTTTAAGCTATGATTTCCTGCTTTTTTTTAAATCAATGATTTAGCCGTGGTCAAACGGTCGCACATGATGATAAAGCAAGCAAATTAATCTAGTGTGAACTGTGAAACATTTAATCCAAAAAAATATTTAATGCAATTAAACAGCATCACATTAGTTAAACCTATATGGTGTGATCTATTCAACAATTACAAAGGCATTATACGCACACATTCAACATGCATCATTGCATCAGCTGATCATATGATAATTGTTGAAGATCTGATTGATTGCTAGATTACTGGCCAATCTGAGTTTTAAATGGGATTATGTTGAGATCTCTTTTACAGATCAACAGAGGTCGTTGTGAGACAAAGCTGAGATGTATCTAGAAGCCTTAAATGAGATTATGTTGAGATCTCTTTTACAGATCAACAGAGGTCGTTGTGAGACAAAGCTGAGATGTATCTAAAGCCTTAAATGAGATTTAAATGAGATTATGTTGAGATCTCTTTTACAGATCAACAGAGGTTGTTGTGAGACAAAGCCGAGATGTATCTAGAAGCCTTAAATGAGACTTAAACGAGATTATGTTGAGAGCTCTCTCTGAGCTAAGTTTGAGACGCAACAATTATGCTAAATTGAGCAACATTTGAGCCATTATTGAGATCTCCTGTATAGATCATTAGAGGTTCCATCTGAGACATGTTTCTCAGCAGAAAATGGTGAGAAACAGGAGCCATAGCTGAGATCTCCTTTTTGTATCACATTGATCTAATTTATGGCTTGAAAAACCAAAGAGAAATAGACGAGCTCTCAATCTTGGATTCTGCTTTCCTCTGGGCATGCTTCTGTTTCTCAATAAAAACTTGGACTAATTTGATTATTGATGCGACGTCAGTCGCTTGTCACTTTCTATTAACGAGGAAGTATTGATTTGCCTGTAAGGTAATAGTTACATAAGCCCGCAGCCCCGCACCTCACCTGCCTTTTATTTTCAACGCAATCGTGTAGCCTATAAAGGCTATAGCTGATTTAATGAATTTGTGTTAAAATAGGCCTACATATTTTTCGTTTTGTTTTGCCATGGCCGACAAAAAAGCTATTTGTTTAAAGATATTAAAGTGCATTTGCTTTTTCCCCCCCTTGGCCTACTACTGTAGTGTACCATGTCTTAATGCACTAGTATGGGGTGAAGAGTAGGCTATTCCGGGTTATTGTTAAATATTGCAAACCTATTGTCTATTGATCAGATCATTTGAAATGTTTGAGAGACTTATTTTGAGCCTATCATTGAGTATAGGCCTATGAGCCACACAATGCATGTTGGTAATTTTGAAATTTGTATTTTATTTTTTCAACTGTTTAGACACTTTAAACTCAGGAAAATTAATGAAGAGGACCTCCGGAAAAATATCTCAGAGCTAAAATCGTCCACTTGCTCACTTGATGCAATTCCTACCTTCTTTTTCAAAGAGACATTAGATTGTTTCATCAACGAACTGCTGGACATTGTAAACTGCTCCCTAGCATCAGGTATATTTCCAGACTCCCTTAAATCTGCCTTAGTTAGGCCACTACTTAAAAAAACAACCTTAGACTCGTCTCTCATGAACAACTACAGGCCAATCTCTAATCTACCTTTTTTAGGCAAGATCATGGAAAAACTGTTCTGAAACAACTTGAGGCGTTTCTGAGAGAAAACGACATTCAAGAAAAATTTCAGTCCGGTTTTAGAGGCGGACACAGCACAGAAACAGCACTCATTACAGTCATGAACGACATTAGGTTGAACACAGACCAGAAGAAAGTCTCTGTCCTTGTCCTCCTTGACCTAAGCGCTGCGTTCGATACTATCGACCACGGAATACTCCTGAATAGACTTGAAACGCACATTGGCCTCTCAGGACCCACCCTTAATTGGTTTCCGAACCTACCTCACAGGCCGGAACTACTCTGTGAGTATAGGGGATTACGTCTCAGAGAAGCGAAATTCCCTGTTCGGTGTCCCCCAGGGCTCGATCCTTGGTCCACTCTTGTTCTCCCTTTATATGCTCCCGCTTGGAGAAATCATCCGCAGCCATGGTATCCATTTTCACAGCTATGCTGATGATACCCAGCTATACCTATCGGTAGATCCAGATAGCAGCGACCCACTCCACCCCCTGTTAAATTGCCTTTCCAGCATTGAGCAGTGGATGAACAATAACTTCCTTAAACTAAACCAAGAAAAAACCGAAATCCTCATCATTGGTACAGATGATCAAAAGACTTCAATAATGAACACATTTGGAAACTTGTCCTCACAGGTCAAACCAACTGTGAAAAACCTGGGTGTTATCCTAGACCATGAGTTAAATGGTAAATGGTGCATTTATATAGCGCCTTTATCCAAGGCGCTTTACATAGATTGTGCATTACATTCACCCATTCACACACACATTCATACACCGATTGCGGCGGAAGCCATGCAAGGTACCAACCAGCACATCGGGAGCAATTTGGGGTTCAGTGTCTTGCCCAAGGACACTTCGACATGTAGACAGGAGGAGCCGGGATTCGAACCGCCGACCCATGGATCATTGATGTACCACCGGAGGCTAATGTGAAGGAAGCGATGGGACTACTTTACAAAATCAATGAACATCAATGACGGCGCACCCTGACGCTTTTTTTGTGATAGCAGGGGACTTCAACCAGGCAAGTCTCAAAACTGTGTTACCAAAATTTGATCAGCATGTTGACTGTGCGACTAGCGGTAACAACACATTAGATCATGTGTACACCAACATAAAAAATGCCTAGAGCAGCCCCCCTCCCTAATATTGGCTCTTCTGACCATGCAGCTGTAATGCTCAAACCTATTTATAGACCTAGGGTGAAACAGAGCAGAGCAGAACTGAAGGAGGTCAGAATGTGGCCACAGGAGGCAATCCCAGCACTGCAAGACTGTTTTGAAGACACAAAGTGGGATTTATTCAAGGAGGCAGCGACATATGACAATGTTGTCAACCTGGATGAATATACAGACTGTCATTGGCTATATCAATAAATGTATTGAGGACGTGACGGAGGTTAAGACCATCAGGAAGAGAGCCAATCAGAAACCTTGGCTGACCAGAGTTGTCTGCACACTGTTGAAGGTCCGAGATGTGGCATTTCAATCTGGGGACACCGCAGCGTTTAAGCTGGCAAAAAACAACCTGGCTAGGGGCATCAGGGAAGGGAAGTGGCTGTATGGGCAGACACTCAACGGCTACTTCACGGACAACGACCCCAGGCGCTTGTGGCAGTGCTTTAGTACACTGTCTGACTATAAGCCCCCCCACCAGCAGGTTGGCCACAATGACCCCTCACTACTAGACAGACTCAATGACTTTTATGCACAGTTTGAGGTCAACAACATCACCGAGGCACAGATGTCCCCACCATCTCCCAGTGAGCAGAGGCTGCAGCTGTCGGCAGCTGGGGTAAAGAGGGCCTTCGCCAGTGTCAACCCACGCAAGGCGGCGGGACCGGATGGGATTCCTGGGCGTGTGGTGAAGGAGTGTGCACTGTGCAGAGCAACTTAAGGATGTTTTTTCAGACATCTTTAATATATAGCTCAGCCAGGCAGTTGTGCCCACCTGCCTCAAGAGCGCCACCATCGTGCCAGTGCCTAAAAAGCCAAATCCAACTGGTCTAAATGACTTCCGACTTGTGGCCCTTACACCTGTGGTGATGAAGTGTTTTGAGCGGCTTGTCCTACAACACATCAAGAGCAGCCTGCCTGCATTTAGAAATTAGGAGCTAAATGCATTCTCATATTAACCTGTGAAAACTAATGTACTAAAAAAACTCATCGCCCTTCAGCCAAACAAAGCCAGCGACCATGGCTACGTCCCCACCAGATTCCTCAGAGATGCGGCAGCCTCTATTGCTCCAATAGTAGCCCACATCACAAATGTATCCATCACTCAATAGCTGTGTATCCATGGAGCCGTGTTTTTGCGCATTAAGGCTCTTGCACAAAAACTCCTGGATGAAAACAAGTGCGAATAAGTGTCAATTTTTCGCAAAAACACTTTTGTGCTTGCAGGGGGTGGATTTTTGGGCTATATTGAAAAAGTGAAACATTTACGCACTCTCGAAGCCTCTGCTGTCTGCAGGCTCTTTTGCACCCGGTGCGTTCGTTGATTATGGAAGTTAGATGAATATAATTCTCCAAAACACCTCGGAACGGACGAGGGGAAACTACTAAAATACGCTGAGGAGCCGATGGACCAAATTCTGTCCCTAGACAGCCTATGCCCAGCATAAAGGACTTGTAGCCCAATTGCCAACCAGGCAGTCCATGTATACGTTTTGTATAGCCTAAAAGAACGTCAATAAGAAAAATATATGTTATGTTATGTCTCACTTGGCTTACTTTACTGGCAGAATAGTGCTTATTTCATGAACTTATTTTGTATTATATCATATATATTATATCAGTGGATGGACTTAATGAACATACGCTTCCTATTTTCGCAAAGGCGAAATAATCATACCTTGTGTCACACAGGATTTCAAAGTGCCGCGAGTAATCCCCCTGTACAAAAAAGGAAACAAACTAGAACCTGGCAACTACCGCCCCGTTTCCATCCTTTGTACCACCTCAAAGGTTATAGAGAGATTCATTCTATACATGTATATTTAAAAAAAACAGCAATTAATTGTAAACCAATTTACAACATTATATTTTATTCTTTGAAATTACAGCTATTTACTGGCAATTTCTGTTGCCAATAAATAACTGTAAATACTTAAACACAGTATGTTGCTGTAGAATGTTTTTTTACAGTTATTTAGGGTTTTTTACATGCAAATTAGTGTTTGATCCAATTAATCAACATTGCATTAAATTCTCTTCAACCATTACATAAAACCCAGAGTCTGATATGCAATAAAACATTTATTAAAACCTTTACATTATGTTACGCACCTTCGTCTAGGGTGAAGGAACATAACATAATTCAAGAGGAGACAGGGTTGAAAAAGAACTTTAGTTTATTGTTGTAGCTCTTTTTCCGTTTAGCAGAGACAAAGTTTACATTTCTTGTTCTTTGGTTCACATTTTCACAACTGTATAGTATTGGCTTCAAGGTGCAGGTTCTATGCTAAGAAAAACGGCTCTAACTGGAAATCAAAAGTTTACCCCTAACTTAGGCCCTAACCGAGAGTTAAACAAAAATACAATTCTAAATCCCTAACTAACCTAACTAACCAAAATTACAATAAATCAGGGAAAAGAAAACTACCTGGCACCCCTACATGGTGGAGTAGGAACCGGGCTTTACATACAGATAAATAGCAATTTACAGACTGAATAATAACTATTATTATATATTTATATATATATGAGTGAAGATATATATATATTAAATAACGAAATAACTGGGCAACAAAACCAAACAAAAATAGATCTAAGGCAACTTACGGCAGAACTGAACGAATGAATAAAGAACAAACTAAACAAAACAAAAGGCAGGCAAACGAGCGAAGGACAGAGGGATCGAGTCTCTGCTGCTAGATATGCTGTCGTCCTCCGATGCAGTCCAAGTTCAACTGAGCTTTTATAGAGCGACAGGAAGAGTGCTCAGCCAACAGGAAACTGGTGTTGTCGGGGAGAGCGAATAAGGAAGGGAGGGGCAGGTCCAGTCAGGGACCTGTCACTCACAGCCATGTCTGTATTCATCCATATGAGATCTGTAGCCAACAGTCTCATCGTCTCATTCATAATTAGGGAACAAAAGAAACACAGCTTATAATATGCCTTATATAATACAATATATAATAGATTTCCAATTTATAATTATTATCCCAGTTTAATAGTCACCATAAATAATAATTATACTTAAACAAATATAATCAAATCACAACAGGACCATGGTCCGTAACACCCCCCCCCACAAAACAGAACTTCCTCCCCCAAAAGAAGAAGTTGAGTTACTCTGGGGAGTAAACACGAGAAAGAGCATCTGCCAAGACATTATCAGCACCTTTCCTGTGACAAATTTGTAAGTTGAAGTCCTGTACCAGTAATGACCATCGCATAAGCCGTTGATTCAAATTTCTCATTTGTTTCAAAAAGACCAAAGGATTATGGTCAGTGTAGACCGTTACAGCAAGGAGCATCGCAAGGGTCTCCTTTTCTATGGTGCTGTAGTTGTTTTGAGCCGGATTAAATTTCTTGGAGTAATAGCAAACGGGATGGTCAGTACCTGATTCATCTTCTTGTAATAGAATTGCTCCACCCCCACTGCCGCTTGCGTCCACCTCCAGCTTGAAGGGTTGATGGAAGTCCGGGGCAGCCAGGACAGGAGTGCTACACAGGAGGGCTTTGCAAGAATCAAAAGCATGCTGACATGCAGATGACCAGACATAAGGCTTTTTCACAGAAGTCAAACTGGTTAGAGGAGCAACTACATCCGCAACATTTTTGCAGAACGCACGATAGTAGCTGGACATACCGAGAAAACGACGGAGACTACGACGAGACGTAGGCACAGGGTAATCAATAATAGCCTTGACCTTGGCGTCAAGGGCACGAACTTTACCTTGACCCACTTCCCTCCCCAGGTACGTCACAGTGGCCCTACCGAAATCACATTTTGACAGATTAATGGTTAAATTGGCCGCCGCCAACCGTTCGAAGATCAACCCGAGTGTGTGCATGTGATCAGACCACGTATCATTGTACGCTACCAAGTCATCAAGATAAGACTCAACATTAGCCACGCCCGCTAGCACAACGCGCATCATACGTTGAAACGTAGCGGGTGCATTCCGAAGTCCGAATGGCATAACAGTATACTGATAGAGGCCATCGGGTGTCACAAACGCAGAGATATCCGACGCACGAGCAGTTAAAGGGACCTGCCAGTAACCTTTAAGCAAATCGAGTTTTGTAACGAATTTAGCAGCACCAACGCGATCGACACAGTCCAACATTAAAGGCGATGGAAACGAGTCCGGAGTAGTGACATTATTCACCTTTCTAAAATCAGTACAAAAGCGTTGACTGCCATCAGCCTTTGGTACGAGTATACATGGTGAACTCCACGCGCTACAACTAGGAACAGCAAGACCATGTTCCAACAGATAGTCCACCTCCTTTTTAATCAACGCACGCTTAGTGGGATTAACCCTGTAAGCGTGCTGCTTAATAGGAGGACTATCACCTACCTCCACATCGTGGGACAGAATAGTAGTGCACGTAGGCGTGTCTGAAAACAAAGCCAAATTATTTTCAATCAAGTTCACCATGTCCGCTCGAGCCACAGGATCCAAGTGCTGCAAATTATAAGACAGATTTTTCAGAAACTCAGAATTTTGCAGGGTGGAGCCACCAGAGCCCCTAGACTGCAGGCCATCACTCTCTGGGGAATAAAGAGAAGGCACCACGGGAACACACGAAGCTACAGGGACTAGCGCGGCTGGAGGCGCATCCCTGTCAGAACGAGTCACATAAGGTTTAAGCATGTTAACATGACACACACGGGTTTTTCTCCGACGGTCTGGCGTACTGACCACATAATCAGTGTCACTCAGTTTTTTCTCAATGACGTAGGGCCCACTGAACTTAGTCTGGAGGGAGGAAGTAAGCAAAGGGAGTAAAATTAACACCCTGTCACCCACTTGAAAGTCACGTTTAACCGCCTTACGGTCGAAGCGTTTTTTCATCCTCCCCTGTGTCTCCGACAGTGCGCTACGCGCAAAATCACTGGCCTTGTGCAGGCGTTCCCTGAAATTAGACACATAGTCCAATACATTTGAGGCTGGGGCAGTAGATTTGGACAGTAGGCGATCACGGAAAACACGGAGAGGCCCGCGCACGCTGTGCCCGAACACAAGCTCAGAGGGGCTAAAACCAAGTGATTCTTGAACACTTTCCCTTACTGCTAAAAGCAGAAAAGGCAAGCCTTCATCCCACGTTTTGCCCGTCTCAGTACAGTACTTTTTCATCATTGACTTGAGCGTCTGATGGAAACGCTCTAGGGCGCCCTGACTCTCAGGATGATATGCACTGGACTGTCTGTGTTTGATGGACAAAGTCTTCATAACCTGAGCAAAAAGCTTCGAAACAAAATTAGTACCCTGGTCCGACTGTAGGGAAACCGGTAAACCGAAAATGGAGAAAAAGTTAATTAATGCCTTAATTACTTCTTTGGCCTTTAATGTACGCAGCGGAATCGCCTCAGGGAAGCGAGTGGCAGCGCACATTAAAGTGAGCAAGTATTGATAACCCGACTTCGTTTTGGGAAGTGGGCCAACGCAATCAATGATAATGTGTTCAAATGGTTCTCCCATAACCGGAATAGGCACTAACGGAGCGGGAGGAATAGTTTGGTTCGGTTTGCCCATGATTTGGCAAACATGACACGAACGGCAGAATTTAGCCACATCAGATTTCAATCCTGGCCAATAAAAATAGCGCAGGATGCGAGAGTACATTTTGCGTATGCCTAAATGACCAGCCAAATTGTCATGAGCGAGACTCAAAACTTGAGAACGAAAAGGTTGCGGAACAACAACCTGCTGCACCGAATTCCACCCGAGATTGCCGACGGTAGGTGGAAACCAAGTGCGCGTCAAAATGCCATCCACAACACTGTACACACCCGGCGCGTCCTGCGCTCGAGCGCCCTCCCAGAAAACAGTGAGAGATGGATCATTTTGCTGCGCCGAAACGAAAGCCTCTTTATCAACATCAAACACAAAATCAGTCGAAACATGCAGTACACCATCATCCTTCTGTCTAGGCTTTGCGGCAGAACGAATCACTGGTTGATCAAAGCACATGAATGTGTCACTCAAGACAGACTCATCACGGCCCCTCCTCGCTTGCGCCCGGGTCACAGCGCACGCAGGGAACAAAACCGTGTCACCAATACTCACCGACTGATCCAAACAGACCACAGGATTGTCGACAATCTCCGGCGTGGGAAACACCTTTCCACCCGCCAGATCATTGCCGAGAATCAGCGCCACACCACCAACTGGTAAACACTCGCGGGTACCCACCTGCACAAGACCAGAAACCAGAGGTGAACACAAAAACACATTATGCAACGGAGCGCGCGACGAATTCATTTCTACTCCTAACACGAGAGCATCAGAACCACAGAAAGACTTCTCTGAAAAAGGCAATACATCACGCAAGATGAGAGATTGTGAGGCTCCAGTGTCGCGCAGGATCATGATTGGCACTTTATCGTCATCCTGGCCCGACAGAGAGACAAACCCTTTTAGCAAGAATGGACCAAACTGCTCCACCGTTTCCCTCGAAACAGCCTCAGCTGTGACAGGGGAGAGCGGCGGATAAAAAGTTTGAACAAACCCCACTGGTTTTGGTCTTTTTGGATTCTGATTCTCCTTGCGCTGCAGAGCAGGGCACAAAGAAATGAGGTGACCCTTCTCATGGCAATAGAAACACTCACGAGTCTCCGAGGAGACCGCATTAGCATCCGAACTAGGTGGGTTTTTGGAAAACTATTTTTTTCCCGATCTGCCCCCCGCAGGGTCACGGCGGGCAGAGGGAGACGAAAACACAGATCGATGTGTCAAAACAAACTCGTCTGCGCATACCGCCGCTTTATCCAAACTGTCCACTTTCTGCTCGTTTAAGTAGACAACAATGCGCTCATTTAAGCAGGATTTAAATTCCTCCAACAAAATCAATTCACGGATCTGGTGAGCAGTCACAGCTTTAGTAGCCGTGCACCATTTGTCAAACAACACAGATTTCTCTCTGGCAAATTCTACATAGGTTTGATCGGCAGTTTTATCACATGAAGAACGAAAGCGCTGTCTATACGCCTCGGGTACGAGGGCATAGCTGCGTAATATGGTCTTTTTAACCACTTCATAATCCAAACTCTGATCGATAGATAAAGCCGCACACACATCCCGCGCCTTTCCCACAAGTTTGCATTGCAATAACAGACTCCACATGTTTTTAGGCCAATTCACAGTGGTAGCAATGCGCTCAAATGCATCAAAATACGAATCTACCTCCGCTTCTCTGAAGGGAGGGACAAGGGAAATATGCTTACTGATATCGAAGGTCGGTGTCGCACCATGGGTGGTAGTAGACGTTCCAACAGCTCCTGCCGACTGCAGTGAGCTGTGCTGGGGGAGCGGTTCCCTCTCGAGCTCCGCCGCCCTGATCCGTAATTGAAGCGCCTCTACCTCCATAGCCTTCACATCAAGATCCAGCCTTCTCAACCGGATAGTGAGCTCGAGACCCCGTGTGTCGAGGACTCCCCCAGCAGCGGCGTTAGTTTCCCCTGGACTCTGGGAAGCGGAGGCATCCCCTCCATCTTCCAGGTCAGATAATGCCGGGGCGTGCGAGGCCGCACCCCCGCTAGACTGCACAGATGTACTAACATGCTGCTGTTGGCTCTCCATGAGCCCTTTCTCGGTGAGTTTTCCCTCAACACACCGTTTCAACCCGGCTTTATTAAGACCGGTTGGAACCTGGATATTAAAGGCTTTGGCAACCAGGTTCAATTCCACTTTCGTAAAGTTATCTAAATTTCGGAGAGTGGGAGAAGCAGGAGGTGTGTGTGTGTCCTCCTCTATTTCATCAGACAAAATACTACTTGTTCCTATTTGACCAGAAGACATTTAAATCTAACCCCTACACTAGCAAACTGCCAAACCACAGAGAGACAAAAAAAAAAAAAACTAATGTTTGACTACTCACCAGACCGGGAATGAACAAGAGAAAACGAACGAACAACACTTCCACTCGCGCCGCCTTTTAACAAAAAACAACGAAACGAACAAAGGCCAAACTAGGCCGCAAAAACAATTTAAATACTCAAAAGTATCCAAAAAATGATCAGAATCCAAAGAAGCCAAATTACAATAATACTTACAAACAAACCTAATTACGAGGGGTAACCTTGAGAGCGAAAAAAAGAGAACCTCCAAATTATTTTTGGGCAAAATTTGGAGTTCACTTTTTTTTTAATTTTTTTTATTAACTTTCCGAATTAATATCAAACAATGGTCCTATCTACTTTTACGAGCCCCCAATCATGTTACGCACCTTCGTCTAGGGTGAAGGAACATAACATAATTCAAGAGGAGACAGGGTTGAAAAATAACTTTAGTTTATTGTTGTAGCTCTTTTTCCGTTTAGCAGAGACAAAGTTTACATTTCTTGTTCTTTGGTTCACATTTTCACAACTGTATAGTATTGGCTTCAAGGTGCAGGTTCTATGCTAAGAAAAACGGCTCTAACTGGAAATCAAAAGTTTACCCCTAACTTAGGCCCTAACCGAGAGTTAAACAAAAATACAATTCTAAATCCCTAACTAACCTAACTAACCAAAATTGTAAATAATAAAGGGAAAAGAAAACTACAGCCAAAAGGAAACTGGTGTTGTCGGGGAGAGCGAATAAGGAAGGGAGGGGCAGGTCCAGTCAGGGACCTGTCACTCACAGCCATGTCTGTATTCATCCATATGAGATCTGTAGCCAACAGTCTCATCGTCTCATTCATAATTAGGGAACAAAAGAAACACAGCTTATAATATGCCTTATATAATACAATATATAATAGATTTCCAACTTATAATTATTATCCCAGTTTAATAGTCACCATAAATAATAATTATACTTAAACAAATATAATCAAATCACAACAGGACCGTGGTCCGTAACACATTACAAGGTCACACCTCCCATTTTTTTCCATCCCCTAAAACAAACAATATTAAGACTCTCTCCAGAGAAAAGTACAAACTTCATTTAAAAGTTCCATCTAGACTAAGACGACTCGCGGGAAGTTTCGATTTTGCTGTTTTGTTCCCTCGTACCGGCACTTCGGCTAGTTTGGCAGCTGTTTAAACACCCTGAACGCCCAGGACGAAGTTCTTTGTCCTTTCTATTAGTAACGCCCGACGCCCAGGACGAAGTATTGTCCAAAAGACGAAGTTTATTGATACGAGAACAGATCGCATGGCTGTATAGCCCAGGCGCGCCTCCTGGGCTCTCCTCGGTGACGCGCAAGAGTGAGACGTCATCGAAAAACTCCCTCCTCTGTTTAGCTGATGAAAACGAAAATCTTAAAACGTTCATAACTCGCGATCTAAATCATCCCGTCTTTTTATGAAAAAAGATCCTGTGTTAGACGGCGCTACGCGGTCCAGTCGCTAGTCTCGATAGATTTATTCTTGTCTCCCGTTGTTGTCGATCGACTCTAGAGTGGTGTGGCTATTGTTAGCTGCTACACACACATCATCAACTTCCGCCGGTCCGTCCGGAAAAGGGGTCTGTGTTTATAAATCATATGGGCGCATTAATGTAATGGATTAAATAACCCTGGGCAATTAACGTGTTCAGTGGAACACGACTGTTCAGTGTTCAGTGGAACATGATTCATACATGTTGTATGAATCACAATGGCATGTTCTAAATGTGACCGGGTCTGGCAAATAGGCCCTCATCAGCCGATTCGACCGTTATCTCTGCATTGGACCGGCGAAATCATCCGTTATCAGCACGTTTGAATGGTGCCAAAATGTTGATACTGGCATCCTCACCACATAGCCTGGTCAAGGTTTCCCCCTGGTGGACGTGTCATTTTGGTGCATGGAACTAGGAGCTACTAATATATACTATTCTCTGCCTATCAGGACGCAACTCGGACGGCGCTGAGTCGGGTCTGGTGGCCTTCGCAACGCTCGGCACGGCGACTCGCTCGGCTAGCGCCTCGCTCGGCGGTGCCTCACGTAGCTCATGGCCACCAGACACGGCGCGCCTCCGTCAGGACATCAGTGATAATGACAATGCTACAATCGCAGATAATGACATACTGAACAGTGAGGATGCCAGTATCAACATTTTGGCACCATTCAAACGTGCTGATAACGGATGATTTCGCCGATTATATACATGACACCAGTCGAATGGGGTGCCCTCATCTCGACCAGAGTAATTTTTCAGTTTTTGGACCAATCGAAAGCTACATGCAAATCTCGGAACTGCTCTTCTCCGCCCCCGAAAAATACCGAAAAAACAAGCCTACTTTGACTTATAAATGTATACATTTAATTTAACCAAATCAATAATCTGTTGGAATGAAAACCTTCTTCAACATTCAAACTGTTAATATGAAAAAAACGAAAATCACACCAAAAAAGAATCTAGTTTATTTAGCGATTTTCATTATTGGCGAGATGAGGACCATTTTGCTAGACCCGGTCACAAATGTGCTAATAAGAAAAAGATGGACAGTGAAACTTGGCGGTTCAATGAAGAAGGGACTGACAAATATGACAAAACAACAAAAAGCTGCTCACTGAAAGTGGCGTGGGTTTTGGGTAAGCACAAGAAGCCATTCTCTGATGCAGAAATAATACAATAATGTTGTTCATAATGAAGTGATGAACAACATGTTGTTGACAGCTAAAATACAGAAAATCCCACTCTCAGATTCCACAGCAACCAGAAGTACTGAATTACTGGATGGTGATATGTCCAAACAGCTTTGTGGGAGTACAAAATGCAGAATGCATTTCCCCAGCAGTGACACCAGTGATAATGGTCAGTTGGTGGTGTTTGTGAGGTATTATGATGATACCAGTGATAATGGTCAGTTGGTGGTGTTTGTGAGGAATTATGATGAGGACATGAGGCAAAGGGGGAGTTTATTGAGTATTAATTTAGTTTTTGTTAAATTAAGAAGAAAAAAAACTAGCAAACTTAGTCTTGGTAACCAATGTGCTATTTCTCTTTAAAGGGGCTATTTATCTTATTATTAAGCAGGCACAACTTGACAAAATAAAAGTGTTATTTGTGCCACAATACCTCTCATTTGCTGTGAATTTTTGGAGGGGAATATTTGTGAAACATTTTATTTTCATACTCTGCACTCCAGTATTGGTTGTTTGGGAGGGGATCCGATTTGTATAAGCTTGCCTTGGTTTGACTGTATTAAAACAGACATAGAGCCCCGCCGCTCTCCACTGGCCGCTGTGAGGCCCGCGGCGTGCGCATGGAACTGGACCTTAGTCTTTTTCAAAGATTATTAGTGGACCTTCAGCATTTCTAGTTGAGGACCCCTGCTTTATGGGCTCAGTGCCTGTTCAGCAGCCTTACAACCCTGCTGCGAAAACTGTCCCTGAAGGTCTGTTCATTCAGCATTTAATGTTGCAATATAGTCTACCTGACTGTAGCAGAATGGGCTGATTGTTGTAAAATACATTTTCAAAAGCTTGTCCCTCTAGGTCTTCCTTGAAGTGTGCCATCAGCGTTAGGATCAAGTCCGAGCGATTCCCAAGCAGGTTCTGCGGGAAGGAGCGCTCGTTGTACCACGCCGGCCGTACCTACTACTAGTAGCCAAGGAAAGCGCCGCCCGCGCGGGCGGAACCTCACCTTCTAATACAAACACAAAACCCCATTCTACCAGCTGCCTCGCTAGCCTAGTTGATTACTACGCCGACTTGTAATACCATGCTTCACGAGTTCGCGCCCCACTTCTGCCACGTCTTTTACTACCGCAGACTTTTTAATAGTTTTTGGATTAAGGTTGGTGAGGGGTTCGTTAATAGTTTTTGGATTAAGGTTGGTGAGGGGTACGTTAATAGTTTTTGGATTAAGGTTGGTGAGGGGTAACGTTATTAGTTTTTGGATTAAGGTTGGTGAGGGGTTCGTTAAAGTTTTTGGATTAAGGTTGGTGAGGGGTACGTTAATAGTTTTTGGATTAAGGTTGGTGAGGGGTACGTTAATAGTTTTTGGATTAAGGTTGGTGAGGGGTGCATTAAAAAGATTGGATTAAGGTTGGTGAGGGATGCGTTGCTCCCCTGCTTGCGGTTATGTTTAGGTTAGAGTTAGAGATAGGGTTAGTACTAGTCATAGAGTACTAGTAGGCATAAACACTTGTGTGCGGTCCAAAACACAGCCCAGCGCTTCCTACTTCCTACAACCAATCACAGCGCTCCAAATTCAACTCGAGCTTGGACGCGTTAGGATCACACATTTTCAAAAGCTTGTCATACTCACATCTGCCTGCAAAATCAGTCCCTCTAGGTCTTCCTTGAAGTGTGCCATCAGCGTTAGGATCACACATGGTGATCGTTCACAGTTTTCTTCGTGCTCATACTTCAACGGATGCGCTTGACCTCATCAGCATTAGACTTCTGATGGAAAAACCGAAGGATCAGCATCTGTTTTTCGTGCATAGCCTGCTCCATTTTTCCCAGGATGCCAATGTCTGTGAGTATTTGGAAATGGCTGTACAGGAACTTTGGTGTGAACAGATATGGCCACTCATTTTTCAGCTCAGAAATCGAAGGAGATGGGTTGGCATTGATGTCTTTTCTTTGTAGGTAGTAGGTTTCTTGCATTAACTGAGTCAAATGTCCTCTCTCTGCACCAGTTGGCCCCTCAGCCCCTACAGGTATTTCATTTCCCTCTGCTTCTCTTTGAGACTCTCTTCAGTTTCATCTGGTGGACAGTCAGGCTGCCATCTCACACAGTCATATTGGTCAGCAGGTCCTCTCCAGGTCAGGTCCTTCTCGATGTTCACCCCCAGATATTTAAAGGTGTCCACCCTCTCCACCACTGAGCCATTGATGGTCACTGGTTGGAGCTCCTCCTTCTTCTTCCTGTAGACCACCACAATCTGTGCCCCTATGCTGACAGTTAGTGTGGACGATGTGCGACCATCCACTCTCACTGTCTGCGGGCGGTCCGTCAGGAAGTTTAATATCCAGTCGCACAGCGATGTGTTCAGGCCCAGGTCCCGGAGCTTGCTATCCAGCCTGGAGGGAATGATGGTGTTAAATGCAGAACTATAGTCCAAAAACAGCATTCTCACGTAGGTGCGAATTCCTTCCAGGTGGGAAAGTGCTGTGTGTAAGACATGGGCGATGGCATCTTCTGTGCTCCTGTTTGCTTGGTAGGCAAACTGCAGGGGGTCGAGGGTGGGAGGAGCATGGGCAATATGAGTCCTTTAACCAGGCCCACGAAGCACTTACTGACTATGGGAGTAAGAGGTATGGGGCGCCAGTCATTTAGGCCCGTCACCTTCGGCAGTTTGGGAATGGGGATGATGGTGCTGGTTTTAAAGATGGTGGGGACAAAGCTGAGGGAAAGAGACTGGTTGAAAATTTCAGTGAATACCTCCGCCAGCTGGTAGGCACAAGCCTTCAGGACACGTCCCGCGATGCCATCTGGACCAGCTGCCTTCCTTGGGTTGATCCGCTTGAAGGAGCGGTATACGTCAGCCCGTGTGATGGAGAGAGGGCACCCGAGGTGGAGTGGGGGCGTGGGGGGATTCCAGAGGGGGTCTGCTCCCCCCACCCCATACCAATAGGGGGGGGGTTGCAGAGGTGGGTGCTCACCAGTGGGGTTGGGGGAGGAAGAGGAGCCAACCATGCCAGAGGGTCAAGCAGAGGGGTCGAATCTGGCAGAGGAGTTAAAGTCAATCGGAAAGGTGGGTGTTGTGTGTTGGGTTTTCTGTGTGCTCCCCCTATAGTCTGTTATGGCTTGAAGCCCCTGCCATAGGTGCCTCGGGTTGTTGGTGATGAGTCTTGACTCCATGCGTTGACCGTACTCCTTTCCCTGTTTGATGGCCGCTCTAAGTGCATAACGTGAGTTTTTATATTCCTCCACTGAGCCTGTATTAAAGGCTACAGATCGTGTGTGGAGAGCTGCACGTATGTCACCATTTATCCATGGCTTCTGGTTTGGCATGATCTTTATATTCCTGACTGGAACAATAGTCTCTGTACACTCCCTGATGTAGGTGGTTACGTTGTTGGTGTCATCCAGATTCCCAGCTGACTTGAATGCCTCCCAATCCGTGCGGTCAAAACAGTCCTGCAGGATCGCCTCTGATTGGTCAGACCAGTGTCGAACAGTCCTGTGAACCGGGGGCTCTCTCTTCAGTCTCTGCCTATAGGCAGGGAGCAAGAGGATTGAGCAGTGATATGATTTGCCAAAAGCCGGGGGGGGGGGGGGGGGGGGGGGGGGGGCTCTGTAACCATTCCTGAAGACAGTGTAACAGTGGTCAAGTGCGGTGTTTTCGCCTCGCGTTTTAAACAGAATATGTTGGTGTAATTTGGGCATGAATTTTGTGTAATCAGCATGATTAAAGTCTCCGGCTATGAACAGCGCTGTGTCTGGCTGAGTTGTCTCCTGTCTGCTGATTATTTTGTGGAGTTCCTCGAGTGCTGCGTCCTTGTTCGTGTGCGGTGGAATATACACAGCGGCTATCGTGACAGATGTGAATTCACGAGGGAGCCATACAGGACGACACTGCAACAGGAGACACTCCAGGTTCGGGGAACCAACTGAATGAACAGTTGAGATGTTTCCCTCATGACACCAGGCTCCTTTTCCTATCAAACTAGACTCACTATCTAGGCCTAAAGTCACAGTCCTATTTTTGCAGAGCTCCCAGCACGTCGCCCTCCTCACGGTGCCGCCACTCGCCTTTGACTTTGACTCTGGAGCTATTGCCACTGGCCCGACATGGCGTGCTGGATGTGAAAACATAGACTGAGCAGCCTCTGTAGCGGCACTGTCTGAGCTGGGTTCTACAGCAATCAGTGTCATTGTCACTCGCTCTAAAAAACAAAAATGGTGATGGAACAGCTCAATAACTACAAATAATAAAATCCAACCTTTTCAGTAAAATTAGGACTAAAATTTGCAGCAAATGTGACAAATTACATAACATATACATTATGTATCATACATAGCTTTACATTTTATGAAATTAGCATTTTTTTGTTTTACATATTTCATAAACAAGACTAAGACATACCTTCAATTTTCCATGCATTGAGAAGCTTCCTACATTGGATAATCGATAGGCTGCAATCGGCATTAAGATCAGCCTCACTAACTAAATACAGGTCAGTTCGGGATTCCACTCCAATGGATGCCAACTTGACCAGGAGGGACCATAGAGTATATAAAAGGATAGAGACTGAACTGGCGCGAAGCTCCGCCCCCCCCAGGTATTCATGTCAGTGGAAGTTGCTCAGTGGCGTTTTGAAGCACCCGGAAGACTGCCGGAAGTACCGTCTCAGAACGTCTACTTCCGCATTTGACCACCAAATTTTGGTGGTCAAATGCGGAAGTGCAACCGAGCGCTCAATGTTAAAGCTTTGTTGACCTGTCATCGAACATCATGCACTCTGGAGAGATTGAGAGTGCATGTAGGTCACTTACTCTCTTTGCAGTTGTCAAAGCAACTAGGAGGGCAGTTTTGAGTGTTAAACACTTCAGGTTTGCTGCCTGTAGTGGTTCGAAGGGTGCTGTGGTTAGGGCCTCCAGAACCAGGGACAAGTCCCAAGAGGGAACCAGGGATTTAACAACCCTGTGTTCTCTACGGACGCCCTTCATGATAGTTTGACTAGATGGTGTTTCCACACCGTCTGGTCGTTTATGCCCACGTGGCATGCTGAGATGGCTGCTAGGTGGGTCTTAACCGACGAGAGGCCTAGGCCTCTGTCTAGGAAGTCCTGAAGGAATGTCAGTATGTGCACTACTGAGGCCTGATAGGGAATTACGTGGTCTGGTCGATCCGAGCACCACTGCTCGAATATGTGCCAGGCCGTGTCGTAACGGTTCCTTGTTGACTGGGCTCTGGCCTTCTGGATCGTTGCCACCACGTCCGGGGGAAGGCCTGCTGCTGTCAACATCACCCTCTCACGGGCCAGACCCACAAGTCTAGGTCTCTGGGGTGAGAGTGGAAGATCTCCCCTTTCGCTTGCGTGAGGAGATCCGCTTGTAGAGGAATCTGCCATGGATGATCGAAGAGAAGAGGGGCTATTTCTGACCTCCATACCCCCCAGGACGGGGCTATTAATAGCACCTTCAGACCCTGAGTCCTCACTCTGTCTAGAGTGGGGAGAATCAGGGTTAGGGGGGAAGGCGTAGAGTAGCGTCTTGGACCACCGGTGTGACAGAGCGTCTAGTCCCAGCGGGGATGGTTCTCTCATGGAGAAGAAGAGAGGGCACTTCGTGTTCTCCTCGGAGGCAAAGAGATCCACCTCGGGAGTCCCGAACCTGCTCCAGATCTGGGCTACCACCTGAGGGTGAAGGGACCAGTCTGCGTAACGGAGGGGTCCTCTGGACAGCAGGTCTGCTCCTGTGTTCAGAAGACCGGGGACGTGGCACGCTGTAACTGATATAATGTGTGTGTCGCACCATAATAATGAGTCTGCGTGCTAGCTGATGAAGACGAGGGGACCTGAGTCCGCCTTGTCTGTTGATATAGCACATAGCTGTCGTGTTGTCCGTCCGGACTAGGACATGCCAACCTTGAATGCGCGGTTTGAAGTGCTTTAGTGCGAGGATCGTAAAGGTCCCTCCCATATCCCTCTGGCTGTATAGCCTTCCAGTGTGGCTCCCCATCCGGACATGCTTGCGTCCGTGGTGACCACCTTCCTCATCAGAGGTCTCCCCATAGGGACGCCCTCTGAGAGAGTCCGTCTGTTCGCCCACCATTGAAGGGCTAGTACGCATTGTGACGTCACTATCACTTTTTGGCGGCGACGGTACATAGGTATACGTAGAGAGCTCATCCATCGCTGGAATGGTCTCATGTGTAATCTGGCCAGGCGGATTAAATGGACTGCTGAGGCCATAAACCCCGCCATCCGTAGGCACGTGAGGAAGGGAATCGAACGTCCCTTCTGGAACGATGCCACGCACTGTAATGTTGTTTCCATTCTTTCCATGCTCAGGCGAGCTGTGAAAGAAACTGAATCCAGCCTTATTCCGATAAAGTCTATAGACTGAGTCGGCGTCAGCATGCTCTTTTCTAGGTTTATTTGGAACCCTAGTGAGCAGAGGTGGTTGAGCACTTGATGTGTGTGCAACCGAGCCTCTTGTGGAGAGTTGGTCATTAGGATCCAGTCGTCTATATATGTGGCTAGACGAAGACCCTGTTGTCGCAGTGGGGCGATAGCCGCCGCTGTGCATTTGAAAAAAACCCTCGGACTCAATGACATTCCGAAGGGAAGAACCGTGTACTCGTACACTTTCCCTTTGAACCCGAACCGCAGAAATTTTCTGTGGGGGGGGGGGGGGGTAAATTGGAACGTGGAAATATGCATCCTGCAGATCTATTGACGTGAACCAGTCGTTCATGCGGACTGGGCGCATTAGGACTGGCGGAGTCAGCATCTTGAAACGGAATGTTTTTAGATGACGATTCAGGGCTCTCAAATCCAGTATAGGACGAAGCCCTTTCTTTTTCACCAGGAAATAACGAGAATAAAACCTGTTGAGTGACTGGTGAGGGGGTACCTCTGATATAGCGCCTATTTTATATTTAAAGTTCGTTGTTCAGTGAGATTGCTGACCACCCAAAAATGTTCAGATTAAAGACATGACATTGACTTTGTTTCAGGGTGATGGTTGTATTTATTTCCACATTCCAGAAACCATGGTTCTGACACAGAAAGACAGAAAAACGGAGCATATCAATATTTGGCATTTAAACAATAAAGTCAGGTAAATGCAATAGATCAAGTAACTCAAAACATATAACTCAAAGCATAATATAGTAAGTAAACAATACAGTAAACAAGAGCTTACATTTGGTCAGTGACGCATGGCTTGGGTCTGGAGTGGAGAGCTGTGTGAGTGAACTGTGTGTGGAGTGAGTGTTTGTAGGGGAGCACACCTGAGCTGACAATGGCAATCAGCCCGGAGTGCTGATGGCAGACACCTGTGGGTGATTGGTGCAGTTGTGGTGGTGGAAGGGGAGTTGAGTTGTGACTGGTTTTGTCCACCAGAGGCTGCCATTTGTATTGCCTGAGGAAATTCTCAACAGCCGCCCCCACGGCAGCCCAGCTGCTGTGACTAGCCGGAATTGCCCAGAGGCGATTAAGGTGGCAGTGAGGGTAATGGGATGAGGCGTGCCACTGGTCGGGTGTAGATCCGGTCCCGGATGATGACGTCTGCTGATCTGACCCGTCCGTCCGGACTGGGATGGACCTTTGTGACCTTTCCAATTGGCCATGGTGCCCTAGGCATTTGGGGGTCCATGACGAGGACTATTATGTCCTCTTCGAGGTTATCAGTTGCCGTTAGCCATTTGTTCCGAGACTGCAAGGTTGGAAGGTAGTCACATATGAACTGAGACCAGAACTGATCCGTCAGGATTTGACTCTGACGCCAGCGGCGCCGCCCCATGGGCTCATTAGCGTACGTGACTTGGGGTAGGGTGGAATCACGCCGCCCCATGAGGAGCATGTTGGGAGTCATGGGGTCAAGGTTAGCCACGTCAGAAGAGGTATATCCCAGTGGTTTAGCATTAAGGGACCCTTCAACCTCTGTCAGTACTGTGTTAAGTACGTCCTCCGATACCGATTGGTGCCCAACCACAACCTGCAGTGCAGTTTTGACTGATCGAATCTCCCTCTCCCAGAGGCCTCCGAAATGGGGGGAGTTTGGAGGATTGAACTTGAAGGTGAGTTGGTAGGCACGAAGTTTTTCCTGTAGTTCTGGTTCCATGGCCTGAAAGGCTTCCTGGAGCTCCCGTTCAGCGCCACGGAAGTTGGTGCCCCTGTCGGAATGGAGTTCCATAGGTTTGCCTCTGCGAGAGATGAACCTCCTGAGGGCAAGGAGAAATGCATCGGTATCCAGAGAATTGAGGAGTTCGAGATGCACTGCTCTGGTTGTCATGCATTTGAATATCACACCCCCTCGTTTCTCCGTGCGACGTCCAATTTTGACCATGAAGGGGCCGAAACAGTCGACCCCTGTAGGATGGAATGGGGGGCTCAATAGCCTGAGGCGAGCAGGTGGTAGGTCAGCCATTAGGGGGACTTTAGGCTTGGAATGCCAACGATGGCAGTCTGGGCATGAAGACTGATGGCGTTTCACTGCCTGCCTTCCATGTGCCTACGGAGTTCGGCGAAGACTCGCTCCGGACCAGAGTGGAGCAGCTTCTCATCAAAGTCCTTGATGAGCAGTTTAGTGATGGGGTGTAAGGGATCCAACACAACAGGGTGCAAAGGAGACTGGAGGGGGCCCTGAACATTCCGGAGCCTTCCGCCGACCCTTATGAGGCCTGTCTGCCCATGAAGTTCGGGGGCAAGAGTTCTGAGCCTGCTGTTGAGAGACATGACATTGACTTTGTTTCAGGGTGATGGTTGTATTTATTTCCACATTCCAGAAACCATGGTTCTGACACAGAAAGACAGAAAAACGGAGCATATCAATATTTGGCATTTAAACAATAAAGTCAGGTAAATGCAATAGATCAAGTAACTCAAAACATATAACTCAAAGCATAATGTAGTAAGTAAACAATACAGTAAACAAGAGCTTACATTTGGTCAGTGACGCATGGCTTGGGTCTGGAGTGGAGAGCTGTGTGAGTGAACTGTGTGTGGAGTGAGTGTTTGTAGGGGAGCACACCTGAGCTGACAATGGCAATCAGCCCGGAGTGCTGATGGCAGACACCTGTGGGTGATTGGTGCAGTTGTGGTGGTGGAAGGGGAGTTGAGTTGTGACTGGTTTTGTCCACCAGAGGCTGCCATTTGTATTGCCTGAGGAAATTCTCAACAGCGCCCTTCTGCAGCACAGAAAAAATCTCCTGCTGCAAAATGTCCGCTTCCCGCCCTTTCGCTCGGGAGAATATTACTTTCTCGAACGTGGGCGGTTTCGAGGCGAATTGGAGTCTGTATCCTGTGGCTATTGTACGGATGATCCACGGGGAAGCCCCGTGCTTCCGCCACTGTGACAGATGACTCGATAGGGAATTCCCTCTGACGACTCCTAGCAATGGCTGGGCGGGGAGGGATGGCCTGTGTAGGGGAAGACTCACCTGTGGTGTAATGTCTCCCTCTAGTGGATTTTTCGGGAAGTGACGGAAAAATCGGGTGTGACGGCTCTTGCCTGAGACAGCCTGTGCTGTCCCAGTATGGGTTATGTCTCCCATGGGTGGGCTTATGCCCTTCAGAGATGGTTTTGTTGTTTTTTGTGTTTTTTTGTTTTTTGTCAACTTTATTGGTACAAAAACAGGGACACTTTGTGAATTGCACATAACAACATTTTTTGGGAGGGAGAGTACAGAGGCAACAGTTGCATGTACTTCCCTCCGCAAGCGCTTGGGCGCCGGCCCGGAGGTGAGGTCCGTGACCACTACCTCCTGCGCTGGTCTCTGAACTGGGAGAATGGGGGGGCTCGGCCGAGGCCCCCCTCTGAACCCGGCCGGGGGTGTCACTTCCGCTTCCCTGCGCCTCGGCCTCTGGAAGCGCTGGCTTTGTAGGGAGGAGGAGAGCGGCGGTGATCCGGCTTGGGATGCGGGCGCTGCTGCTGTCTGTCTCCGCTACGGCCAGGGGCCCTGGGTGGGCCCTTCTCACCTGCCTTGGGTTTCCAGGGTGCCTTCCTTCCCCTGGGGTTTTTAGGAGGTGCCTGGACAGCCAGTGGCTCGAGGGCCTTCATCGTCTTAGAGGAGGATTCGGCCTGCTGAATGGATATGGACATACTCTCCAGGACCCCGTGGAAGAGGCCCTCATGAGAGATGTCCTTGCCCACCATCTCCTTCTTGATGGCATCAGAGAGAGGAGCCAGGTTAACCCACCTCCATCTCTCTTGCAGCACGGAGCACACCAGTGACTCACTGGTGTGTTCCGCAATCTCACACATCTCATGGTTGAGGCGGCGTAGCTCTGCCAGCTGAGCTGGAGTGGACGAGTCCTTCATCTCCAGGAGGAGAGCCTTGACAGAGCCCTGCAGGATGGCAATGGCGTTGGTGGCCTTGGCTATGAAGCTCATGTGGGCATGGAGCCACTTGTTGAGCTTAGAGGCATCCTTGTCGATGGTGCTGGTGAAGGCTGGTTCCCTCTCCAGCCGGATGACCCTGGGAGCCTGTGGGTTGGCTAGGTAGACATAGCGATGGTCCATGGTGGGCATAGCGAGGAGGCCCATCTTGTCAATGTCCACCATGTCGGGGACTGCTTTTGTGGTGCGGTGTTGAAACTCCGCGCTCACAGGGGGGTTCTTCCAGGGGCGGAGCATGGTGTCCATGAACTCCGGGGCCTGAGGAAGCTTCTGCTTCTTCGGGGGTGGGGGGGAGTTGGTCCAGAGACATCCCCAGCCATGCACGTGCCTTGGTGGTGCATGTTGGCCACTCTAGCTGGCAGCGTATGGCTCCCTTCCTGTAGATGTCCAGAATGGGGGAGTCGTCCCTCATTAACACCACAGGAACAGCAGGCTCGTCCTGCTGGGGTGGGGGGGCGACAGGTGCATCCACCTGTGGCCCCTGAGAGTCCACGTCCATGTCGTCTTCATGGAAAGTGACACGTAGATTAACGTCATACTCCTCGTAGTCTCTCTCGTCACCCTCATCGTCATAGAAGACGTTCACTTCATCAAGAACGTGGTAGTCCTCATGGCGATACTGGCGTGAAGGGAGCTCCTCATCAGAGAACTCGCCTTCCTCTTGTTCGGCCCAGTCCCGGTCAGAGCGATAGCTCCTCTGTGGAGATGGGTCGAGGCGCTCCGCCATGGCGCTGGACACTGTAGAACGCCTACCGTGTCTCGGTGCTGGTATCGGAGGGCTTCGGTCCCCAGACCGGGGCCTAGCCTCCTCACGTGGCGGAGCCTCTGCGGGGAGAGAAGCCGGCGGGGCCAGGTAGCGAGGCCTATCTGTAGCTTTAGGCCTTGCTCCACAAACCTCGTAGTCGGTAGCCCTGACTATGGAGGCCTGGGAGCTGGAGACCGTAGCAGGAGGGCGGCTCCGCGGTGCTGGAACAGGCCGCTCCTGTCCGGTTGTAGCTGTCGAAGAGGCTGGGGCGCTGCGTGTTAGCGGTGGGTAGTCCAGCTTCTCCCTTGGAGCGTCCCTTGGTCCCTCACCGGTGAACACTTTGGAGGGCCAGGGGTCTCGAAGAGGAGGAGGAGGAGGGGGTTGTCGGTCTGTATCGCGTAGCTTATCGTAGAAGTTGATACAGCGCCGGAGTCTGCTTTCCTTAATGTCGAACTTCATCAAGCCGCAATGGAAGCAGTCCTGTCCGCCCCCTCTTTGGGCCGCATTGCGTGCATGAGCGGTTCCGAGGCAGTACAGACACACAGCGTGTCCGTCGTCCTTCGACATGGTGTTACCACATCCCGCGACGGGGCAACACCTGGTCGTCCGCTCCGCTCCTCCTGTGGCTTCCCTCCTCGCCGAAGCAGCCTTCGTACGGGGGTAAACCATCTTCCTTCCGAAGAAGAAAGGCTAAGCTACACCGGTGTAAGCTAAAGCTAGCTGAAGCTAACGAGTAAAGCTTAGCGTGTAGGAAACGCCGCGCAAACAAGTTTGGCTAGCTGGCTAACCGTATCTTAGGCAAAGCTAGTGTGTCGCTCGAGGCTAACGCTAGTTTGGCTAGGCTAACAGCGGGAAATCTCGGCTAGCGCCGAGAAAAGGCTGTTAACACAGCGAACGCTAATCGCGTATCAATACGTTATCAAATAATCAAACGTCCGGTGCGAACCACGTATCCATACGTTCTAATCACTTTTTTATAGCATACTTTCATTCATCTTTTTACCCACCCGGACAATGAAGAACCATCCCCCTGTCATTGCTGCTTAGTCCCGCTCACGTGATCAGAAAAAAATAAAAAAAATAACCCTCCCCTCCTGAAAACAGGAGGGCGGGCCGCTTTACGTGTAGAAGCCAGTGTAAAATGGACGCGCCCATGCAATGATCTAGTCTAGGTGTGTGAAAATAATCAAATTTCACCTAACCTCGCCTCACCAGGCTTTCCTCCACCTATTGGCTTTCACCCAACACTATAATACTCGATTCCCCCCTCCCCTCCTGTTTCTCCAGAAGGAGGATCTTGCGAGATGGCTCTCGGAAAAAAACATGATGAACGGAACGCTGCCTAAACACATATGCACCGGATCCGATCGGCATTGCATTGCATAACGTCTGCAACACACATGGACAGATGCATGTTTCCTTCTTCATACTGTAGCGACCAAACGATCCCCGAGCCTACAATACTACGAACTAACCACAGTATCGAGGGGCCGCCACGACAACAGACAGTGTGCCGTTGGTGGATCACGTATCGCCATGCAGAGCCGTCATAATCGGAGATCGCTCGGACGTGTGATTGAACGCTTTTTTATTCATTATAATTGTAGTGATAAGACCGCAATGAACGCATCGGGGACGTAATCGACCCGGGTGTAATGTATAACGAACTTTTCCGCGTCCTAAACCGTGGTGTTGTGATCCGTTGTCGTCGACATCACAGCCGGGTGAAGCTTTTCTTTTTCTCCATCGCCCCCAACCTGCATGCCCAGGCATGTTCCCCTATACTAGCTTGAAAAACAAAATCAGCTGATGATGACAACGCGTCTCACCGTTATACTATAGTTCTGAACCGAACGGTGGAATGGGACTTTTTATAGCCGTACGGATCAAGACTTTTGCTGCCCAATGTGCCCATGAACCCCCCCCCCCCCCCCCAATGTTTTGCGATCAAGACAATGAGGCAATCATCATCATCATCTAAAGAAAGCAGAGTTATGAAGGTTTATAGTCAGACATTGACAGGCAGATATAACAATAAACACAATAAATATGCTATACATCCTATACACCGAATGAAAGCCCTGAATGTGTACTTTTACGAGGAAAAGAGTAAACATTGATCCCATGTACAGTTTGTCATAAATTGGTTACATTGCACATTGCGCCCACCAGATATAACTGCAGAGAAGACATGGACCCGAACTCAATATTCACAAAATAAGGCCTATAGCGACATATAAATACTATATACCGTATGAAACAGAAGACTCTCTGCTTTCATAAGAAAAAAACTTCTACTGTAGTAATAATAAAAATCACACCCATGTGAAGTGAGTGGTGCAACTCTGTCCCATATTCTGTTCTCTGCTTATTCAATACAGCTCGCTATATACGGACTGAGGCAGAAAGTCATGTAAACCTTTTATTTACAGTTTGGTCTGTAAACTTCTACTGTAATAATAAAAATCACACCCCTGTGAAGTGAGCGTTGCAACTGTTCTGTACTTATTCACTACAGCTCGCTATATACGGACTGAGACAGAAAGTCATGTAAACCTTTTATTTACCTTCACTAAAAACGCCGGGACAACGCTCCACACGTCCCAAACTCTTCTCCCTTCTGGCTCCAAAACTATGGAATGCACTTCCCATCACAGTCAGAACTGCAGCCTCACTCCCAATCTTCCGCCGTAGTCTGAAAACCCACCTCTTCAGACTCCACCATGGCCCGTAGCACTTGCCCTAGCCTAGCCCCTTAGATAGCACATTATGTAGACTTAGATAGTATTTTAAACAGACTTATAGCTTGTTATGTAGACAGCTCTAGAATTGCACTTTATGTAGTCATAGCACTTTATAGTACACATGTATAATATATTATATAGTATAGTATGTATAGTTTACATAGATACTCCACTGTTACGTTCTTAGTCTACGCATGATTCATGATAACTACTTTTTATATATGTGATGTATGCCATGCTTTTGTTATTGCTTAATGTAAGTCGCTCTGGATTAAGAGCGTCTGCTAAATGCCTAAATTGTAAATTGTAATTTACAGTTTGGTCTGTAAACTTCTACTGTAATAATAAAAATCACACCCCTGTGAAGTGAGCGGTGCAACTGTTCTCTACAGTTGCACCGCGCAACTGTAGAGAACAGTTATAGCGAGTCCGTATATAGCGAGCTGTAGTGAATAAGTACAGAACAGTTGCAACGCTCACTTCACAGGGGTGTGATTTTTATTATTACAGTAGAAGTTTACAGACCAAACTGTAAATAAAAGGTTTACATGACTTTCTGCCTCAGTCCGTATATAGCGAGCTGTATTGAATAAGCAGAGAACAGAATATGGGACAGAGTTGCACCACTCACTTCACATGGGTGTGATTTTTATTATTACTACAGTAGAAGTTTTTGAGTGGTGTAAACCACTCCTACAACTGGCTTTTGTGTGCAGAAAAAAATGAGCATGGTTGCTATGTTCAAAATAATTTCTGACGTAATTAAATCACACCCGGGTGAACTGGATGACCGTAGCAACCATGGTCATTTTCTCTGCACAGAAAAAGCCAGTTGTGAAATCACATCCGGGTGTGATTTCATTACGTCAGATCAGAGCTGATCAGGCTACATAATACCTTATTTCATTACGTCAGACATTACGTCAGACCACAGCTGATCATGCTATATAAAACCTTACACCACTCAGTTCACACGGGTGTGATTTTTTTCTTATGAAAGCAGAGAGTATTCGGTTTCATACGGTATATAGTATTTATATGTCGCTATAGGCCTTATTTTGTGAATATTGAGGAGTTCACGTCCATGTCTTCTCTGAAGTTATCTGGTGGGCACAAGCTGCATTCAATAACCAATTACTGTCTAACTGTACATGGGATCAATGTTTACTCTTTTCCTCGTAAAAGTACACATTCAGGGCTTTCATTCGGTGTATAGGATGTATAGGATATTTATTGGGTTCAATTTTATATCTGCCTGTCAATGTCTCTGACTTTAAACCATCCATAACTCTGCTCGCTGTTCAAGATAACCACTTCCAGGCAAATGCAGGTGTTGCAAAAAGGTCAATATCTCCAGAATGGAACATGGTAAAATCAAAATGTATCAATTTTTTTAATTGAAGTGGACAAGTTCAGCTTTCTTTTGATGTATGCGTGTGATTCTCGCTATAAGAGAACATTTTGCTGTGGGCCCCCGAACAAGGCCTTTGTGCAATGTTAAACGGTAGCAACATCAAAATAGGCCTGCCGAGATCCTGTAGCAATCAAAGTGTTAACAATTATTCTACATTCTCTTATTGTGTAGCCTACACTACTTGTAAATTAAGTAATGCAGATGTTTAACAATAATTTAACTCGTTAGATCATAAAGTGGAATTTTAGCTGAGGACCACCTGGAACCTCCTCAAGGACCACTGGTGGAAACCCACTGTATTAAAGCATCGGTTGAATTAAAGCCCATCTGACCTGTTCAATCTGGCTTTTAATTGATATTAAACATTTGTATCTTTGTTCTCGTGCCCCTCGATTTGCACCAACTTTCAGCACTTGATGTGGAAAAATATATATCAACTTTTACTTCTCTTTTCTGTACTGTGGAGCATTTTGACGTGCATGTATGAAAACTCCTATATATAGTTGTAGGGTTTTCATTATCATGAAACTTTAACCTAATATCATCCGTGGTTCCCAAACTATGCAGTGTTTGTTTCATAAAAATCCACCGTATAGATAATATCTATACGGTATCTATTGCTGGTAGATGTTCCTGTGGCAGCGGTGGCCGAACGGATTGCGGAGCGGTCTTGATACCGGAAGGTCGCCAGTTCGAATCATTTCATTTCCACTTTTAAAAGGATGTCCTGGTGGACATTACACCTAACCTCCACTAGATGGGGTTACAGATGTTCTGTCATGGTCCAATAAAGGACCTGGAAACACAGTGACCACAGCCTCTCAGGCCTCATTCACACGTATCAAACGGACGATCAAACAAATGTTCGGTCGTTTTTTGTTTTGTTTTTGGCCACCACAATGCTTTTCCAATAGGAGTCACATGGGTTGACCAAACATTTTTGTTTGATGAGCAAATTAGATATTGAAGATAAGTGAGGGCTGCAGAAAAGTGAGGAAGCAAATTGTGATTGGCCAAAAATGAGATGGTATGATGATAAGAGCACCCTTCACTTCACGGGTGTGATTTTTAAGTGTATATTTGTAAATCATTAAATGTTCTGATTAATTGAAAATTAAGTTTTTGTGCTTTTTCTGGTTCTATCCTCAAGTATAGCAGTTTTTGTATTGACCTGTACCCATTCTGCATACTGTGTGAAATAACATTTTCAATCAAGATTGGATAAAACAAAGCATTTGGTATGACATATCTCTGCTGTCGGGAGGAAACCTCATAACTCCAAAATGTTCATTTTTCAGGAAATGAAAAATATACATTTCAGGAAATTAAGAAAACCATATATATTTTAACAAAGCAATACAATTGTCAATTACTTCCATGAGAGGGAGAGAGGTGGTGGAGTTAGTTGTTTTAGCAGACATTTTGAGGGTCCAATGGAGTTAAGAGTTTTTTTCCAAATAACTTTTTACTACTCTCCATTGGTTAAATATTTTCGAAACACACAGACGTAAAGGGTGTTCAATACACTGACACCACGCTAGACAGGAACGCCCAAAAACGTCACATCCGGTTTTAGCCTGGGGTAAGAATTTTCTATGGCTGCCAATGCAACTTGGTCCAATCCTTAATCACATACGGACAAACATCTATGCCGATGCTATCTAACTTGCAGAGGTAGCGCGCCTTGTCCACGGGCAACAGATCTTTCAACGTATGGCATTGCAAATACGTTTGATAATCGCTACTCTGCTCAATATTGTTTTGAAAATGCCGCAAATTGCATTGTAGTGAACGAGCGCAAATCACAACTTCCCCCGGTTGTGGGCGGAGTCACAGTTTGAGGCGCTGTTTACGCGCCGTGGTGTCAGTGTATAGCACTGATTTATGCAAAAAAAAAAATCAAAAACCTCTAAAATGTTGTTATGAGGTTTCCTCCCGACAGCAACGATATGCATTTTGATTCTACGATTCTGCCTGCAGGGCAGAATCGTAGAAGCAGTAGAAGGCTATGGACCAGAGCTAAGTCTTCCTATGAATCTGCAACAACTAAACAAGCCTACAATTTATATAATGCACATTGGAAACAAACCAAAAAGTGTTTTACCGTGTGTGGCAAACCACAGAGCCAGTGCAGAAAGACCAAGATGGCGAATGATTCCCATCGTTGTTGCTGCCGTCAGTGAGAAACACAGAGGAAGAAGTGAGTGGCTGGCATGGCCTCAGCAGAGGTTTTAAGGCTTGCTGCTGGTCCCATGCACCATCCCACAGCTGTACATGATCAGCATTAATGAGAGGAATCAAGAGTTGCATGATGCTCACCTGTCTCAGAGGTTGTGAGTTCGAATCCAGCTGAGTTCCTCCTACTTTCACTCTGCAGCACGTTTTGGAGAATAACATCAAGAAGAACACTGGAAAGAGATGGTAAGCTGAGAAGATCTTCAGAGAGCATGGTGGCACTCTGTGATAAGATGCTGTCTATGTGAGCCACAGGTCGTGGGTTCAAGTTCAGCCCATGGCCTTGGACAGCATACTGCAGTTTTTCATCATTTTTGAGGATTTGAGAAAATCACTCCGAGACCATGGACTATAGCCCATGGTCTCGAACGGCATACTATAATATGCCGTTTTTCATCATTTTTGAGGTTTTGAAAAAAAGACGAAAATCACTCCGAGACCATGGCCCATGGTCTCGAACGGCATACTATAGCATGCCGTTTTTCATAATTTTTGAGGATTTGAAAAAAAGGCGAAAATTGCTCCGAGACCATGGACTATAGCCCATTGTCTCGAACGGCATACTATAGCATGCCGTTTTTCATAATTTTTGAGGATTTGAAAAAAAGACGAAAATAACTCAGAAACTACAAAGTCCCCCCAGTTCCTCCCCAGTGTCCCCCCAGTGCCTCCCCTGTTCCCCCCCAGTGCCCCCCAGTGCTATAGTTCATGGTTTCGGAAGACAGACTATAGTTGTGCAGAGAATGATTAGACGGTACTAAACCAGAGCATGATGTTTCTAAAGAATTTATTGTAGAGAAAAATCACACCCGTGTGAAGTGAGGGACGCTCTTATCAACATACACATATATCATCATCATCATCATCATCATCATCATCATCATCACGCCGGCCAATCACAATTTGCGTCTTCACTTTTCTGACCTCACAAATTTACATCATAATTTGGCGGACATTTGACCTAATTTCTCCTCTCATCGTCAGTGGCAAATATGAGACGTGTGGGGACAAAAGCTCAATAATAAGACATAATGAGACATAATGAGACGTGTGGGGACAAAAGCTCAATAATAAGACATAATGAGACATAATGAGACGTGTGGGGAAAAAAACGCAATAATAAGACATAATGAGACATAATGAGACGTGTGGGGACAAAAGCTCAATAATAAGACATAATGAGACGTGTGGGGACAAAAGCTCAGTAATAAGACATAATGAGACATAATGAGACATAATGAGATGTGTGGGGACAAAAGCTCAGTAATGAGACATAATAAGACATAATGAGACGTGTGGGGACAAAAGCTCAGTAATGAGACATAATGAGACATAATGAGACGTGTGGGGACAAAAGCTCAGTAATGAGACATAATGAGACGTGTGGGGACAAAAGCTCAGTAATGAGACATAATGAGACGTGTGGGGACAAAAGCTCAGTAATGAGACATAATGAGACATAATGAGACGTGTGGGGACAAAAGCTCAGTAATGAGACATAATGAGACATAATGAGACGTGTGGGGACAAAAGCTCAGTAATGAGACATAATGAGACATAATGAGACGTGTGGGGACAAAAGCTCAGTAATAAGACATAATGAGACGTGTGGGGACAAAAGCTCAGTAATGAGACATAATGAGACGTGTGGGGACAAAAGCTCAGTAATGAGACATAATGAGACATAATGAGACGTGTGGGGACAAAAGCTCAGTAATGAGACAAGATGGAGCTGCTGTCAATCACAGAGGTTCCCTCTCAAGACGGCCAGTGTTGCCAGATTTCAATTATGCTACCGGAGGTTTAAAATGATCGTGATTTGGAAGAAAACTATATCCTACACAGCCATATATATCATGGGTGTAAATATAAACTATATCCTACACAGCCATATATATCATGGGTGTAAATATAAACGATATCGTACACAGCCATATATATCATGGGTGTAAATATAAACTATATCGTACACAGCCATATATATCATGGATGTAAATATGAAATTTCACATTTTGTTTCCTGTATTTATTGTAAGAAAACAACCCTGTTTGAGAGTCCTATACGAGACTAAAACGCATCATGACATAATGCTGCGTGGAAGCAGGCGACTTCCTGGAACTGACCTTATACACAAATAAAAGCCTGGACTGATCTAGGGTCAGATTGGAACTGGACTGGAAAGACGCCAGTGGTGTTTTTAATGCCTGATCTAGGGTCAGATTGGAACTGGACTGGAAAGACGCCAGTGGTGTTTTTAATGCCTGATCTAGGGTCAGATTGGCTTATTTTGAAAAGCCGAACCGGGATCCCAAATCAGCAGCTGCAGGGAATTTAGAAAATGTACACGCCTTTTTCTTTTTTAGATATGGCGACATTGTCGTACATTTGGGGCGTTTTTGGAATTATTGATCGTACATTGTACCGAGGGGTAAACTCATCGTACAAAAATGATCATTATTGTGCATCTGGCAACACTGAAGACGACCAATCGATTGATCGTGTCATGCATCGATTATCGATCAGATTAATCGACGCTACAAACATCCACAAAGATAGAAATCCAAAACTGAGCCGACTTCAACTGCAGCCACAAAGCTACCAAACCAACAGGAGACTTTAACCCAGTGCTTCTCAAAGTGGGGTCCGGGGACCCCCAGGGGTCTTTAGGAGGGTTCCAGGGGGGTCCCCATGGCATGCAAATAAATGATTGTTAATTCTGAGATTGTGCAACATTTAACCAAATGGACCTGTACACTCTCAGAGGCTCCGTGGCCTAATGCAGAGGGGAAAATAAATATAACGTTTGAGAACCACTGATTTAAACTTTTCCACTCACCTTCTACTAATCATTTAAAAACATCACGATATTTAAGTACACAAGTTACATCGTAGAGATAAGAAAATATATAATATAATATCTCTCGCTGTTGGGAAGAAACCATCTAACTCCAAAATGTTCATTTTTCAGGAAATGGAGAAAAAATTATCTTTTCTGGAAATTTAGAAAACCTCGTATTTTAAAAACAAAGCAATACTGCCTCATCAAAGTTGGTGTTGTGACTTTATATATATTGTCAATTACTTCCATGAGAGGGGGAGAGGTGGTGGAGTTAGTTGCTTTAGCAGACAATTTGAGGGTCCAATGGAGTTAAGAGGTTTTCTCCAAAGCGTTTTTTACTACTTTTCATTGGTTCAATATTTTCGAAACAACAACAAAGGGTGTTCAATAGAAACAACACACAGTCTTAAAGGGTGTTCAATAGCACTGATTTAGGCTATGCCAGAAAATGGAGTTAGGTGGTTTCCTCCCGACAGCGACAACTATACAAACTGCTTCTTGAAGCATAAAAACACAACAATATTTAAGTACACAAGTAACATCATAGAGATAAGAAAATATATCACATACAAACTGCTTCTTGAAGCTGTAATCCACAACGTATTGTAATTCAAGTTTTATTTTAGCAGATGTGTTTGGTACTGTATGTGAATATGTTTACAGTACACCAGGGGTCGGCAACCTTAGGCACCGTGCCAACGTTGGCACAAAGGAAGGCGATCATAGATGAGAGAGTTTAAAATAAACTGTCAAATAAATGTCCCTCACATGTACCTACGTCAATTACATCCTGCACATTTTCTACATTCATTCAAGAGTCTGGGAGATAGGTGAGGTTATTGCTCTGAGTCTAATGATCATTTTAACATTTTTTTAAAAGAAGGAAAAACATTATATTTGTGGACAATCAAAATTATTTGTATGTGGTGTCATTAAAATGAATGTTGACATGATGTGGTGACATTAAATGAATGTTGACATGATGTGGTGACATTAAATGGATGCTGACATGATGTGGTGTCATTACATGAATGTTGACATGATGTGGTGGCATTAAATGAATGTTGACATGATGTGGTGACATTAAATGAATGTTGACATGATGTGGTGTCATTACATGAATGTTGACATGATGTGGTGACATTAAATGAATGCTGACATGATGTGGTGACATTAAATGAATGCTGACATGATGTGGTGACATTAAATTAATGCTGACATGATGTGGTGACATTAAATGAGTGGTGACATTAAATGAATGCTGACATGATGTGGTGACATTAAATGAATGCTGACATGTGGTGACATTAAATGAATGCTGACATGTGGTGACATTAAATGAATGCTGACATGATGTGGTGTCATTAAATGAATGCTGACATGGCACACTGACTATCTAGACAATAGAAAACATGGCACTTAATTTAAAAAGGTTGCAGACCCCTGAAATGCGCATATATATATATTGTGGTGCTTCTGGTGCAAATCAAACACAGGGCTCAGGTTAACCAGGGTCTGGACTTTTCTAGTCACGGATTTTATTTCTCAGGGTTTCTCACACGGGGACATAAACAGTGTGAGGCAAAGTTCAGGGGGTTGAGGCTCTGTCCTCCTCTGGAGTCCGGTCTGTAGGGTGAGAGGGCACAGAGTTATACACTGACAAAACCAACAGAAACACCCGTTGGGGCCCTGGGTCCACCCAGGGCGGTCTACCAACGTTGCAATACCAGATAATAATCCTCTTCTTAGCACTTCACTTTTTGGGCAGTAGGGACGGCGGCAGAGCCCTAGGGGGCGCCCTCGGGCCGCCTGACTGCCGCAGGTGGGTCTAGAAGAGGCTTTCTCTTCTCTGCGTCTAGGACACGGAACCCGGCCCAACCGGATCTTCAGACGGATACGGTTGAGTGGGTGGGTCCTTAACCGCTATACGATATCTTCGGCCAAATAGTAATAATAATAATAGCTTCTCAATGTCTCTTCCCCTGCGATCTCTTCTTTCAGATCGAGGCTCTCACACAATGTCCATGGGAGCTGGCCAGGCTCGAATTGTCAAACCCCGTCTTCTTTAACAGTTCTTTATCCTTAGCTTCTATTCGGATGGCCGTCCATAGAACGTAAGATTAAAGGTTGGCTTATAACCTGCGATGAATGAAGGCGTCCGGGAGATGCGAGCTCCTTGTCCTCGCATTGATCGACCGGGCCACTTTATATATATTCGTCCATAGACGCGGCTGCTCCGCTCTCCGTCTCCGCGTCAGGACTGCTGCTGCTGCTGCTCCATGAAGCCACCCAAGGCTCGCTCTACGAGCGCGCTGCGTCTCTAGCTCTCTCTACGTGGTGAACCAACCTGCACTGACACGCGAGTCCGTCTGTGTTTATATAGTCCTCGTTCAGGCTCGCAGGTGAGTGTGGTTACCTGACGAGTAGGCGGCGGCATCAACCCTGACTGGCCGAGTAGGAGGTTCGGTAGGTAGGCGTTGTCTACAACGACACCCAGAGCGCGTCTCGTGACATAGGGTGTCTGTCTGCTTGGTGCGCTGCTGGTTACCATGGCAACGTATGCCGGTGAATGGTGGCTGTCACTGGAGACACCACACATCCTCCCCCTAAGCTTCTCGCCCCCGCCAGAAGCTTCACTGACCTGTCCGTCTTCGTACCGCCTCGAGAGTGCATCGGCGTGTTTTAGCTCTTTACCTGGGCGGTGTTCCACCTTGAAGTTATAGTTTTGCAGCTCGACGAACCACCGTGTCACTCTGTCGTTCCTATCTTTGTTCGTCGACATCCACTTGAGTGGTGCGTGGTCGGTTATGAGCGTGAACCTCCGTCCCCATAAATAATAGCGCAAGTGGTGAATTGCCCACTTCACCGCTAGGCATTCTTTTTCTACTGTTGAATAATTCCTCTCGTGTTTCAATAGCTTTCTGCTTATGTATGTGATCGGGTGCTCGTCGCCCTCTATTGTTTGTGCGAGCACAGCGCCGACGCCGGTGCCGGATGCATCCGTGTGCAGCGTGAAAGGCTGGCTAAAGTCTGGTGTGACCAGTACCGGCTCGCTGCATAGTGCCGCTTTCAGCGTTTGGAACGCAGCCTCGGTGCTGTCGGTCCAACATACGTGGTGGGGCAGGTTTTTTTTTGTTAGGTCGTGGAGCGGGCCAGCCAGCGTGGCAAAGTTTTCCACGAACTTTTGATAGTATGAAACAAGGCCGAGGAATGATTTGACTTGTTTTTTGGTGGTGGGTCGGGGCCAGGCCTGTATTCTCTCCACTTTCTTTTGTTGTGGGCGTATGCAGCCCCGGCCTATAGTATAGCCTAAGTAGTCCGTCTCCGTCCAACCAACCCGACACTTCTTTGGGTTGGCGGTGAGCCCCGCGGTGCGTAACGCGGCCAGCACCGCTTCCACGTGGGCACGTTCTGTGTTGGGACCAAGTAACGGAATGAATGATGACGTCATCAATATAAGCGGCCGCGTACTCTCGGTGCGGGCGGAGGACTTTGTCCATCAGGCGCTGGAAGGTGGCCGGCGCGCCGTGGACTCCGAACGGCATTGTCTTATATTGAAAGAGCCCGTCGGGGGTAGTGAAGGCAGTCTTGGGTCGGGACCGGGGAGTTAACAAGACTTGCCAATACCCTTTTGTTAAGTCCAAGGTGCTCACGAACCGTGCGGGACCGAGCCGCTGTACGAGTTCGTCGACGCGCGCCATTGGATATGCGTCAAACGCGGAGATCTCGTTTAACTTCCGAAAGTCGTTGCAGAACCTCAGGCTGCCGTCTGGTTTGGGGACCAGTACGATGGGGCTGGACCATGGGCTATACGACTCTTCTATCACGCCTAATTCCAGCATTTTTTTTACCTCGTCGCGGACCGCCTCCCTCCTGGCCTCGGGGATCCTGTATGGGCGGAGGCGCACGACTTTGCCCGGCAGCGTGTCGATGTCGTGCTGGACGACATTGGTCTGCCCTGGCAGTTCGGAGAACACATCTGTGTTTCGGTCCAACAGCTCCCGGACGTCCTGCGCCTGCTGGGGGGACAAGTCCTCGCCCACTGCCACTGGTGGGATCTGAGGAGAGACAGCAGTTAGGAGAGCCGGTAACGGGATGGCCTCGGGTTCGTGCCATTTTTTTAATATGTTAATGTGGTATACCTGCGTCTCCCTCCTTCTTCCTGGCTGACTGACGCGGTAGTTTACGGGGCTGATTTTCTCTACCACCTCGTAAGGTCCTTTCCAGCGGGCAAGGAATTTACACTCCGTGGTGGGCACGAGTACTAGCACTTGCTCTCCGGGCTTGAATTCTCGTATGAGCGCGCCTCTGTTGTATATGCGCGCTTGGTCGGCCTGTGCCTTCTGCATGTGCTCGCGCACCAGTGGCCACACGCGTTTTGCGCGTTCTTGGAGTGTGACAACGTGCTCTATCACGCTGCGTAATGGCGAGGGCTGGCTCTCCCAAGCCTCTTTAGCGAGGTCTAGGAGGCCGCGGGGTCTCCTCCCATAGAGGAGCTCGAACGGAGAGAAGCCGGTCGAGGCCTGGGGAACCTCTCGTATGGCACACAGAACATACGGGATGAGGCGGTCCCAATCTTTTCCGTCCTCCTCTGCTACTTTTTTTAGCATTTTTTTTAATGTCTGGTTGAATCTTTCAACCAGCCCGTCCGTCTGCGGGTGGTAAGTAGTATAGTAGGGAAGTGGGAACATATTCTTTTGTTCTATATATCTTTTGTTCTATTGTGTGTAATTATTAGACATAATGGACATAATTTCTATAGATTTCTATACATGCTTTGTGTGCTGTTGTCTATAGTATGTACAAAAGAAATCTATTCAGACTCATGTATAAACAAGACTCTTTAGAAATCTTTAGAGAACAGGGCTTTTCTTTTGTGTTATTATTGTGTACACTGTTTGTGCATGTTTTTGGTGTACACTTTCTGTTAAAGTGTAACCATGGCATGCCTTTTGTGGCTCTATTGACAAAAGGCCCTCATTAGGATATTCTCTCTCTCTCTCTCTCTCAGTATAGCCTGCATGCCTGGATCCATTTTATGACCTGGTACCCAGTGGGGGAGCAGGCTGCAACTCTCTCTCTCTCTCTCTCTCTGTGACCCTCTCCTGCAGAGAGTGGGATGCTAGAACCGTCTCATGCCTTTTGTGGCTCTATTGACAAAAGGCCCTCATTAGGATATAATTGAATGGTAATGTCTCTCTGGCTGAGTGCGTGAGTGTTTAGAGTCATGGCTCATCCATTAGTTAATAAGTTAGATATCTCTCTCTCTCTCTCTCTCTCTCTCTGTGTAGCCTGCATGCCTGGATCCATTTTATGACCTGGTACCCAGTGGGGGAGCAGGCTGCAACTCTCTCTCTCTCTCTCTCTCTGTGACCCTCTCCTGCAGAGAGTGGGATGCTAGAACCGTCTCATGCCTTTTGTGGCTCTATTGACAAAAGGCCCTCATTAGGATATAATTGAATGGTAATGTCTCTCTGGCTGAGTGCGTGAGTGTTTAGAGTCATGGCTCATCCATTAGTTAATAAGTTAGATATCTCTCTCTCTCTCTCTCTCTCTCTGTGTAGCCTGCATGCCTGGATCCATTTTATGACCTGGTACCCAGTGGGGGAGCAGGCTGCAACTCTCTCTCTCTGTGTGAGTGCGTGAGTGCGTGCGTGCGTGCGCGCGCGCGCGCGTGGATGTGTGTGAGTGTAATGAAGGACCCCATAAAATCAACAAAAGCCACAGACCCATACATCATGGACTTGTGACGCATGAAATCCCCGTTGAAAGGATTGATAGGTCAGGGAGGATCGTGTGAGTACCTGTGTTCTACGGGAACTTCCATAAAAGGGGTTATACAGTATACCATCTGCTTACGGAAAAGTGAATGATTACCACATGCACTGAATCACCAGGAAATACAGGACGTGAGAAAAGGTTACACAATAGATACCCAATCAGAGTTACACACGGGGTTTCAAAGACATCCCCTCTATATAAGCCTCTCCTCTAGAT